>NC_089652.1:38147500-38302500 GCF_037042795.1 Molothrus aeneus | reverse complement strand
ACACAGCTCACCTGGGCCATGTGTGACCCAGCCCTGCACACAGCTCACCTGGGCCATGTGTGAGCCCAGCCCTGCACACAGCTCACCTGGGCCATGTGTGAGCCCAGCCCTGCACACAGCTCACCTGGGCCATGTGTGACCCAGCCCTGCACACAGCTCACCTGGGCCATGTGTGAGCCAGTCCTGCACACAGCTCACCTGGGCCATGTGTGACTCCTGCTGCAGTGTGACCCAGCCCTGCACACAGCTCACCTGGGCCATGTGTGAGCCCAGCCCTGCACACAGCTCACCTGGGCAGAGCAGGGACAGGGACAGCAGGACGGGCACTCCCGCCCTGAGGCAGAGCACGGCTCATCCAGGGGCACGGAGATCTCCCAGCAGCACAGCCCCACGGGTGGCCTTGTCCCCAACAGCTGCCATCAGCTGCCAGCTGACACAGGAACACCCAGCTCAGGCCCTGACACTGAGATATTAATGCTGCTTTGGTATTCCCCATCATATTTCTGACCAGGCTGCAGCAGCCACACCAGGGACAATAAATCTGGATTTCTGATCATTCTGGGGAGACGCCACAGGAAGGGACCAGCCCCAGACTCCTGTGCCCTCCAGCAGCAAAGCCAGGAGCTCGACACGAGGCAATTCTGGTGCTGCAGAATATTTGGGATAAAGCTGGTCACAGCAAACATTCTTTGCCTTATCACTTACACGCCCCGGATTAGGGGAAAATCCATAATCTCTGTGGTTCCCCTCCAGTCTGGTTCATCCCCACGTGGAGGGAGCTGCTTGTACATCAGCACAGCTCCGTGCCATATCCCTGCTGCAAGTGTACATTAACCATGAAATAACGTGGAGATGATGAAGATTGTGCTCCCAGTGCTGAGGGCGCTGCTGATTCCCCGGCTGGGAAAATGGATCTGCTCTGCTGGAGCAGCCCTGGCACGCGGCAGCCCGGGCTCGCCCGATGTGGAACGCGACACGCAGGGCCTGGGAGATCTCTCCTGTTCACTGCTGCTGATCTGGGCCAGGATCAAACTCACCCGTGCCTGGGGGCTGCTCCTGCCTGGCAGCCAACGTCCAGGAGACAAATGCACCTATTGCATTGGCCAAAGCCAGGGGCTGCTGCCACTGCAGCCCCAGGGGCAGTGCAGGACCCCTCACCCGTCACCGTCACCTCCTGCAGTGCCGAGGGCTGCACTCGCTCCTCACTTCCGCTTCCACACTGCAGAGCACTCAGTGCTGAGGTAAGAGGGGACAGCATGGGAAACCCGGGTCCTGCTCCCCAAACCCAGCCATCCCCACCTCCTCCTTCCCACAGAGACTTCCCCAGGGCGACTCCGAGGTACTTCTGCACCTGCCACAACAAACTGCCCGACAAACAAACTTTTTTAGCCACTTTTATTGATTCATGCTTTCAGTCCTTACTCAGTTAAAAACAAGGCACATTAAATACATCCTCTTATTGCTCAATAAACGCATGCGGCTCATTCCAGATATCAAAGGTAATAAATAATGGCAGGAAAACACCAAGACAGTTATAAAAATGACAACCCAGCTTCAAACACAGCATTGAACAGCCCAGGCTGCAACAGGAACCTGACAACAAACCTAAGTGCCACGTGGAAACCTGCAGTGTGTCTGTACATGTATTTATACACCCCAGACACTGCATGGACCCCCCTCCCCACAGGTTATTTACAATACAAAATACCCACAGAAAACTCAGAAATCCTCCCTTCACACACACCATCCCACTCCTGCTTTCCCATCACGGCAAGGCAGTGACATCTTACAACTGTTCCCACAGTGCATGCACACCAAAGGGCCCAGAGAGCAAAGCCAGCATTCCTGCAGGCACAACGAGGGGACGCACGGACACACGAGAGCTGGCCAGGGACTGCTGGGGACACGTGCAGTTGTCCCTGTCACTGCAGGCCTGGCTGCGCCGTGCAGGGGAGCAGGAGGTGACACAAGTGCCTGAGACACGGAGAAATCCATGTCCAGGGACACGCACAGCCAGGAGAACCCGCAGCCACATCCCAGATGCAAGATAGCAAAACAAGAGAACAAAGAGCATACTTTGGGTGCAACACAGAAATCCTGCTTTCCAGGCAAGTTCAGGTTATTATTTTAACAATGCCAGTTAGAGAGGAGTGGAAATTTCTCTTTAAACTGTACAAAAACTGTTCAGTAGTGAAAATATTTTTTCTTTACAAAAACCTGCTCAGCATGGGAAATAGTTTTTTCTTCATGTGGCCTGGAAAAGGTCTCATGACTTTTAGTTTGTTTTATTTCCCCTTACATTTTTGTTAACAGCAGAATCCTGAGCCCCTTCCCTTGCCTGCTGAGCCAGAATGCCTGCGTGTTACACATTCATCTCCCTCCATCCTGCAGGACGTGTGAGATGTGTCACTGTGCGTTTGGGACACAAGCATCCCATCCTTCACCTGAACACTCTGGAACACAGCTCAAAAGGAAAAGCCTACAGGGCCACAGGAACAAACCCCTTTGTTCACTGAAATGTCCTTGTGGTGCCAGATGTGCCAACTCCCCCTTCCTCAGCCCCTGCTCGAAGCACAAAGCCAGAACCTGAACAACATCTGCATTAAAAAACAAACTGAACATGCAAAAACCATCTGAACCATTTTAGGAACTAATTTTAGGTCAGTCTTACCCTTTTTTTTTGTATCTACTGTTTTTCAACACCCAAATGTTTCATGTTTTTTACGGGCTCTGCTTCTGCAGCCAAAGACAGCATCTGCACTCACTGTGCTACATCCCACCAGTCCCCAGCACCACCATTTGTGCCTGGAGCCATTTTCCCTGTTAAAATATCCAAGGAATCCTTGCTGTTCACTCCTGCCCTGTTGGGCACCCCTGATGGATGCTATTTTCCATCAGTGGACGTGGTGATACCAGTTAAATACATCAAATTTTACTTCAGCAGAAATTCTGACCCCTGGGAAGTGAAGCTTGGTTTGAGGTGGAAATTGCTCTACTCAGGGAATACAGCAGATGCCAAATCCAGCAGCAAACCAGGTTTCCCTGCCTTGCTCTACATCAGGCAGCAATCTCCCAGCTGATCTCAGCCCAGCCCAGCAGCAGGAGAACAACAGGCAGGTACAGCAGTGCTGGAAACAGCTCCAGTGAGGGCTCCATGCTTTGGTTTTCATATAGCCTGCTGAAAAACAGCCTTTTTTTTTCTAGAAAAGTTAGTAGGATGCAAAACACACACTTTGTTTTTTTCACCGTGTTTGAGCATTTTTAAATTAACATTTAAGAATGTTGTGCTACCAAAACCTGCCCCATCCTACAGAGCATCGGGGTTTGCCCCAAACTTGAAGCTCTTTTTAGCATAAAACACCTTTTGCCTTTATTTCACTGCACAAAGCACCACCTGCAGACAATGCCATTTATTAGAGGCAGTTTATTTGTGTTAACAGTGGAGAAGGGAAGCTGTGCCCAGCTTTCAGCTACATTATTACCTCGGGTGATTAATCCAGGTGTCTTGTTTTTCAGCTGCAATTTCTGAGTGGCCAAGTGCTGGCCGCTGGAATAACAGGGCAAACCTACCACCCACAGCAGGCTCAGGGCAGGCCTCCACCACCCCCATCCCCAGAGGTGCTGGGTTTGCTCCTTTGGAATGGTATCTCCACTCCAGAACACAGCTTTCCCTCTCTTGCTCCTTGGTGAAGAGGCAGAAGCAGCTCAGAGAACTCAGAGCGTTTAAGGGCAGGATTCTGAGCATGGTGTGCTCTGAAGGTGAGGGTGCTGCAAACGTTAATGGCTGGGGCAGGATTCACTCTGAGGCAGGATTCACCCTGAGCACGGCGTGCTCTGAAGGTGAAGGCGCTGCAAAGGTGAATGGCCAGGGCAGGATTCACCCTGAGCACGGTGTGCTCTGAAGGTGAGGGTGCTGCAAACATGAATGGCTGGGGCATTAATGGAGTCACTCTGAGGCAGGATTCACCCCGAGCACGGCGTGCTCTGAAGGTGAAGGCAATGCAAACGTTAATGGCCAGGGCAGGAGGTGCTGAGTGTGCCCCAAAGCCCTGCAGCCTGCACTGCCGAGCTGCTGCCAGCACTCCCCAGCCAGGCACGTCTCGGGGCAGTAAGGAGATCATGAATGAGGAGGACAAACGCACCGGAGTCATTTGGGAGAGCTGCCCCGGGGCCCAGGAGCTCAGAGCCCTCCTCCGCTGCGGTCCACGGGGATGGCCTGGCGCCGCAGGTTCTCCTCAGCACTCTTCATCAGCACAGCCAGCCTGCTGCCTGACACTCGGCCCTTCTGGATGGCACTCATCAGCTGGGGACATGGGACAGGGTCACTGAGGGGCTGGCACTGCAGCCAGCACACACACACACACACACACACACACACACACACACACACACACACACACCTGCGTTCCCAAACTGCAAACCCCGGCCGCGGCCCCAGAGCCTGGCCCCAGGCTCACCCACACCCCCAGGGCTATCAGGGACTGCTTTGGACAGGCCTGGGGGGCAGGAGGAGGGCAAGGACCAAACAGGATCCAGCTGGAAACAGGGCGGACAACCATCATCACTGGGGTTCCTCCATGACATTCAGAATGTGGGAAAGCCCAGCAGCTGCACAGGCTTTCTCTGGTTATTTGTAATACCTGAAGCATGCGGCTCATGGAAGATTCAGGATTTTTTTGCATTTAGGAAGAAATTGTTCCCCATGAGGATGGGCAGGCCCTGGCACAGGGTGCCCAGAGAAGCTGTGGCTGCCCCTGGATCCCTGAAGTGCCCCAGGCCAGGCTGGAACAACCTGATCTAGTGGAAGGTGTCCCTGGCCCTGGCTTGAAGATGAGCTTTAGGGTCCCTCCCACCCCACATCATGCAGGGATTTCATGATTCCTGATCCATCACTGGTCCCAGACCTGCCCTTTCCACCCACATGCCTTTCTCTGGAGAGACACTGTACTTGACTCCCACAATTCTTTCAAATCCAAATTCCTTTATAGACTTTTAAAACTAATTTGCCTCTAAGTCCTGGAAGCTGGACTCTGCTCTCTCCCACTGCAAGCACACTAGTGCTAAGATTTCAGTTAATTCTTTTTTATCCCATGGATAAAGCCAGCATTAGAGCTGAAATTACCTGCAGCCAGCTCTGCAGAGAGCACTGGGGAAGCAATTGGCACTTGCCAAATGCAATTTCTTCCACAATTTTTTCTTCCTGCAAATTCTGCAGGAATCCCCCAGATTCCTTCCCCTCCTAGGAAAAGCTGCTCATTACACCTGCAGCTGGACCTGTGCAAACGTGGTGTGGCCTTGCCCTGACCCCCTTGCAATTCCAGAGGCACAGGGAGGAGGCCAGGCCTGTGCACAGACAGGGATCTCCCAGCAGCAGAGGCACTGCCTCCTGCCCCGTCACCCTCCTGGCCACCAGCCTGCCAGAGCCTGGGGCAATGTGCTTTAGAGGAATGGGATGGGCCTTAAGGTGCCTTCCCACTCAAACCAGCCTGGCATTCCATGATTCCTCCTGATGCAACAGGGGGTGGTTGCCTTTACATGCCACCAGCAGTTCCAAGGCTGCCTGTCCCTCCTGGAGCACTCATCACTGCATGGGCACTGAGCACCAGGGGCTGCCAGGACCACTCTCTGCCAGACCTCTGAGGCCCCTCTGCACCGTGCAGGGGGCCCAGGCTGGCCCTGCTCTGCTCCCACCTGCAGGCCAGCAGCCCCCAGGCACAACCTGCTCTATTTTCCAACACAAACCTCCACAAATATTTGCCCAGGGCTTGCACAAGTTCTGCGCTGAAATGCAATTACTTGAAAGTTTTCAGAAAGCAAACACTCAAGTATTGGGCACTGACTTAACAGATCCATTAAAAAATTAAACAAACATTTAATGTATTTTGCTCCTTCCATGGCAACCCCAGTTCATTTCAGTGGCACCTTCGTGCTTAGCACTCAGTGCTTCCCTGGAGCAGTGCAAGGCACAGGAGAGGGCTCAGCCCTGCAGTGCCATTGATGCCTCAGGTTTGGCTTTTCTATGTTTCAGGCTCTGTGCTGCTTTAGTGTAGAGTTCTGAACCTCACATTCAGCGGTGCTGAGCTCTGTGCACAGAGCAGGGACACAAAACAATTCCTGCTCCAGCTGGGCACCAAGGACAAATGACCCAAACCTCAGCCCAAGAGCACAAACCCTGTGGGCTGCAGAGAAAAACAAGCAGGGTGGGACTGCAGGGGCTAAAGCTGGGATGGGACAATGAACTGCAAGATGCAAATGGAGCAGAACTGATCCCAGGGACAGAGCCCGGGAGCGCTGGTGCATTTTGGGGCCATTTTGGTTGATCTTGGGTGCAGCCCTGGCTGGGCTCTGGTGCTGCTCAAGGTGGATCCATGGAGGAGATGCTTTGAATCAATCCCTGCTTTATTCTGGGACTCTGCCCAGCCTCTGCTCCAGGGCATCCCCATCACTGCTGCTCTGGGAGATGTGCAGGAGCCACAGAGTGACAGAGGTTTGCACAAACAACCCTGAAATACTCCTAAGCCTTTGCATTGTATGGGATGATGCAGGGCTGGCAATCCCTGGTGAGCCTGGTCAGCCTAGCAAAAACACCCCAGAACGCCCCCAAACCCCCCAGAACAACAATTACTGGTTGTTTCAGCTCCCCAACCAGTGTACCCAACCCAAGCAAACTGCAGCTAGCTCAGCCCTGCAGAAAGGGCTGGGCTGCCCCAGTGAAAGGCCTGCAGTGGAGGTACCAGGGTGTCCCTTTGCAGCAGCCAGAACCCAGCTGGGCTGTTCTCTCCCATTTGAACAGACCAGCATAAACTCCCAAAGCCATTGGTTCTCCTTCCCCCCTGGCTTGTTTGGTTTGGCTTTTCCCCTTCCCCCAATTTCACTACAGCCCCTCAGCTCAATTGCTGCATTTTAGGTAAATAAATACTCCTTTTTGCTAATGCTGGACACAACCTGTGAAAATTTTCTGCATTTAGATTCAACAATGCTGCTCTTATCCCCAGCTCATCTCCAGAGAGACAATTACCATTTCCTTTGCCTTGATCTTGTTTGTTTAACTTGACACAGTGAAGAAAGGGCTGACATTGACCAAAATCCCCAGCATTAATTTCTCTCCTGTTTGGCATTCATCATTGCCACTGGGCAGGGGAGGCACGGCAGGCTCTGAAATACCACCCCAAAAAGGGATCCTCAAACACCAACCCAGCTGACAAACTGCATATGCAAAGGGAGCACCCTTGGGTTTGCTTGAAAGCCCCCCAAAAAGCAGATGCATGTCATTTTTTTCAGAGAAACTGTGACAATTTTACCAGTCCAGTAAATAAAATGGGTTACAGGGCCTGGGATGGGCTCTAACTACAAGCTCATTCTTTATAATATTCAGTTTATTATTTAGTTATTTAGTTTATTATCATTATGGTTATATTACTATTTATCATTATAAATATTTGGTTATTTAGTTGTTTATTATTCAGTTTCTTAGTTTACTCATTTTTGTAACAACCCTTAACAGCTGTGGATAATGTCAGTGTGCACACCTGTGCCATGCACCTTCCAATGGACACCTGTATCCTCTTAAATACATTTAAACAGCATTTCTGGGCTTAAAATGCCAAATTCAGGTCTGGACTGGGGCATACTTTGTAATTGGACCCGTTCTTTGAGTCTGACTGGGGAAAAAAAAATCCTGAATTTCCAAGCTGCTTGAGGATGCTCTGTGTGCCCCTTGTACCGCCACCACCAGCACAGGAACACTCCCTTGGTCTCCAACCCAGCCCTAGGCAAGGGGAAAAGCTCCCTAAGTGTGTCTTTGCTGCTCAGAAACCAGCCCTTCGTGGAACCAAAGGGAGCACGTACCTGCAGGAACTCGTTGAGCTCCACCTGCCCGTTCTTGTTGAGATCCACCTCATTGAGGATCTCGTGGAGGGTGTTCTCATCCATCTGCACGCTGATGCTCTGCACGGAACGAGCACAGGACAGGGGGCTCAGCAGCCTGGGCCTCACCCCTCACCAAGCTCCCCCCAGAGGGAGTCAGGAGCAGGGGCAGCTCACCTGCAGCACACGCTGCACGTCCAGGATGGTGATGAAGCCCTTCTTGTCCTTGTCAAACATGCGGAACCGCTTCTTGTACCTGCGAGGGAGGGGCTGCACGTCAGGGCCCCACGGGCTGCAGGGAACAGCAGCACGGGCAGCCCTCCTGCCCCACTCACCTCTCAATATCTGAAGGCACCAGGCTGATCTCAGAGCTGTCTGTTAATTGATCTGTTTTCACTTTGTAGCCCATTTCATAGTACAGGAATGTTTTAGCGGTTTCAAGCTCCTCCTACAATGAAAACACAAAACCTGAGTATCTGAGCAATAGCAAGTTCTTACGCAGGTACTTATTTTTTATGCTTTACTATTAGGTTCTTTCACATAACCAATACTTTTCCAGGGTCCCAAAATTAAGCAGATGGCAGCTGAGAAGTATCAAAAAATTAAACTTAGGCACTTTTTGCAAAAGGTATCCATGCTAGTAAAGACTTCCAATTTCTGTGTAAATGCTTTCAGGTGCATCCACACCTTCAGTCACACACAGTGTCTGCCCCTTTCAGAAAGAAATGGCCTTTTTAGACTAGGCCTACAACTTGTCATTTTTCTACCATTTGATATCTTAGTGTGATGATGATTTAGTGTGATCTTTAGTGTGATGATTTGGACTCAGCTGTCCAAAATCAGAAAAAAAATCAGGGAGCTCAACACCAGGCAGGTTCTTTATGGTTACAGGAGCTTCCTTTGCTGAGGCAGATCTGTTGAAAAGTGTCAGCAAAGCAAAATAACAGACAGGAATAGGACAGCAATGCCAAGCCTGCTTTCATTTCTAAGGCTGGGGAGCAGCAGGATACAGATCTTCCCCTTCCCCCCCAGCCCCTGGCCAATCCCAACCCATCCCACAGCCATTTGATAAAGCTTTTAGAATGAAATGCACCAAGTGACTCATTCTGCTGGGAATAAAACATCACTTGTAGCTCTCTATTCAACCAACTGGGATCCTTAACACAGAAACTCCTCAAGAAAAACAAAGCAGCTGGAGCTGAAAAGGGCCCTTTGTACCTTCTTCTTCTGCTCACTCCAGTTGAGCTCCTTGGCCATGATGTCCACGATGCGGGGCAGGGCCTCGTCGGCAGCCTGCACGTTGAGGAAGGCCAGGCGGGTGCGGCGTGAGATGATGTCCACGGCGGTGCGCGCGTACTCCTTCACCCCGTACACCACCTGGGGACAAGGGACAGCAGGGATGGCACCCCAGAGCCCCACAACAGGCTGGGAGAGCCCCTTCTCCTGGGGACACTTTACAGAACCCACCTGGGGACAAGGGACAGCAGGGATGGCACCCCAGAGCCCCACAACAGGCTGGGAGAGCCCCTTCTCCTTGGGACACTTTACAGAACCCACCTGGGGACAAGGGACAGCAGGGATGGCACCCCAGAGCCCCACAACAGGCTGGGAGAGCCCCTTCTCCTTGGGACACTTTACAGAACCCACCTGGGGACAAGGGACAGCAGGGATGGCACCCCAGAGCCCCACAACAGGCTGGGAGAGCCCCTTCTCCTCGGGACACTCTACAGAACCCACCTGGGATCCAATGTTTGTACATGAAGTACAAAATGGGTGGTATATAAATATTTAGTTGTGCATAAATATATTATTATGTGTATAAATCGATACACAAAGTGTGCTCCAGGTACAGGCACAGAAAATATCTTGGCCTCCCCAAAGGAAAGGGCTCAAGGAGATGTTTCAGAGCCACCGACCTGCTCATCCCAAGGACAGAATCCCAGAAGGTGACACAGTTTTTCCACATACCTCAGCTTCGATGTACGGAAATTCAGACACCAGACGTTTCCCAACAATAGGCCACCTCTTCCCTGTCACCTGGGCTATTTTGGCCACCTCAAAAGCCTTGTCCCCATAGGTGGAAGCCAGGTGCTGAGCCACCTGTGGAGATGAAAACAAATCCAGCATGCTTTGAAAGCACATGAAAGACACATTTTCCTTGACCATTCCCTCATCCCCAACAACAAACAGGCTGCCAAGGGTGCTGGAGTGTGACAGCGTGGGAGGAAGCTCAGTGCTATGGGAGGCTGGACCAGCACTGCCCTGCTGTGTCTGTGCTACCAGGCCTGACAGCCCAGCTCTCCTGCCACACAGAGATCACACTGCTGCACGGCTTGGGGGGCTCCAGGGACCACAGACCCCACAAGTCAGAGAGTTTTTAGCAGGAAACAGTCAAGATTAGGAGGAAGGAAAGAGGGGAAGATGATGAACCATTACTAACTTTATTTCTGTTAGAACTATCTCTGCCCCAGCTCTGGTCGGGTCTACCAGACCTCTGCCCAAGTTATGTTGGTGTTTCATTTAGGGGAAGACCAAAGCCCTCCAAGGCAGGAAGGCAGGACTCACCTCACTTTCCAGTCCATAATCCTGGACCAGCCTGATGTAGAGCGTGGGGCTCCAGTCCACGGCCCCCTCCAGCTGCAGCCCCATGGTTTGGCAGGAGCCCGCCTCCAGGTTGTGCTCGCGCACGGCCGCGTCGATGGTGTCCCGTGCCATGGCACGGTAGGTCGTCCACTTCCCACCTGGGGGAACAGGGCTCACCTCGTCATTTGGGGAAAGCAGCAGCAATACAAGCTCTTACACCCTACAGACATAGCTCTGTATTCCATAGACCACATGACTGCTGCCAGCCTTGCTCCAAGCCACACCCGCTGCCACGGACAGAGCAGTTTGGTTGCAGGAGCAGAAGGATTCCCACGGAACGGGATTTTTGCATGCAATACCCTGGGGAAGCCCAGCAGAGCTGTATTCAAGGAACCCCCAGTACCTGCAATGGTGATGAGGCCACTGTCGCTGATGGTCACAACGTGGTTCCGGGATAGGGACTGGGTGTCCTTGGAGTCGGGGTTGGTCACCAGGGGCCGGATGCCACTCCAGGCTGCCAGCACATCTCCTCTTCTCACTGTGCAGAGCCACACTGAGGCACGGCCAGCCCGAGCCCAGGCATGCCCAGTTCCCACTGGGCACTGCCAAGGGCTGCTCCACACCCTGCTTGACCCTGAGCAACCCCCAGAGCTGGGGAGAGCCCCCAGAGCCAGGGGAGAAGCTGGGCTATGGAATCCCAGAACCACTGATGTTGGAAAAGCTCTCCCAGCCCATCGAGTCCAGCTGGTACCAATGCCCACCTTGTCACCAGCCCAGAGCACTGAGCGCCACATCCAGATGTTCCCTGGACAGCTCCAGGGATGGGGACTCCAAACCTGCCTGGGCAGCTGCAGCCTGACCCCCCCCCCCCCTTTCCATGAAAATTCTTCCCAATGAATCTGAACAGTCCTTACATTGTATTTTATAAACCAAAATAAAGTTTGTTACATGAGTATAACATTTCCTTTCAGATCTTTCAAGCTTTTCCTCTAGATTGAAGGTTATTATTCCAAGATTTCCTCTTGACAAGCCTTTTTCCCCAGCCTTCACCCTAAGTGCAGTTACCAATTTGCTTTATACTGAAGTCTTTGGAACATGTTTTAATACAACTTTCAAATGACCGATAATTGAAAAATCACTAAAAGGGTGTAAAAAACATCCCCCAAAGAACACGGAATAGATTTCCAAAATCAATGTGCTCTGCCAGCGTGTTCAACCTGCCAAAATGAAGTGTTAATCACAGACACAAGACCCTGTATTAGGTTTATAAACTAATGAAACTACAGAAAGCAGCACGCGTGACGCTGTAATTAAGCAGCTGGAAGGTGTCCAAGCCTGTGGAAGTTGATAACCCTGGCACTGACTCTGGCAGCAGAGGCAGGGCTGTCGAGGGGTGATATGGGCAGTGCCGTTGTTATTTCAGCTCCAGCCATCTATAAACAGTAATTGCACAGGAAAACCAGTACAGGCCCAGCTGGGCTGAGCCAGAGCGACTGAACACTTCTGAATGTGCTGCTGGAAAACATGTGGGAAACCAGGGAATGGCCTGGCCTTACAGCCCATCCCATCCCACCCCTGCCATGGCAGGGACACCTCCCACTGTCCCAGGCTGCTCCAAGCCCTGTCCAGCCTGGCCTGGGACACTGCCAGGGATCCAGGGGCAGCCCCAGCTGCTCTGGGCACCCTGTGCCAGGGCCTGTCCACCCCCACAGGGGAGAATTTCTTCCTAATCTCCTATCTAATCTCTGTCCTATTCACATTCCCATCTCCCTCCCTGGTCTCCTGAGCTTCCAACACAAACTGCTGCTCCAGACACCCAACAGGAGCTTCTCTGGACACTTTCAGAACTTCATACAACATGCAGACATCAATTCTCCACTTCAGGAAACAAGGAATCGATCATTTCCCATCTCAGACAGCAGGTTTTCCTAAACCTAAGTATGTTACAATGATCCTGCCTGAGTGCTTTTCAGACTTATTTCAATGCTGCAGCAGAAACGCAGCAGTACAGAATAATCTAAATAAACCAAACCCTCAGTCTGGAGGGAAGATGGCTGCCCAGGGCAGTGGTGGAGTCACCCTCCCTGGAGGTGCCCAAAAAACAAGTGGATGTGGCACTTGGGGAGATGTGTTAGTGGTGGTGCTGGCTGGTGGTGGACTGGATGCTCTGGAGCAGCAGCAGCAAATGCTGACACCTCAGCCCACCGGTTTGGGAGAGCCAGATCCCAAGAGCCACAGCTTCAGGCAGCAGCACATTGTCCCCCAGGCTGGGATGGCCCCCGGGCTGGAATGGCCCCCGGGCTGGGATGGCCCCCAGGCTGGAATGGCCCCCGGGCTGGAATGGCCCCCGGGCTGGAATGGCCCCCGGGCTGGAATGGCCCCCGGGCTGGAATGTCCCCAGGCTGGGATGGCCCCCGGGCTGGAATGCCCCCAGGCTGGGATGGCCCCCAGGCTGGAATGTCCCCAGGCTGGAATGGCCCCCGGGCTGGGATGGCCCCCAGGCTGGAATGCCCCCAGGCTGGGATGTCCCCAGGCTGGGATGTCCCCAGGCTGGGATGGCCCCCAGGGTGGAATGGCCCCCAGGCTGGAATGGCCCCCAGGCTGGAGTGGCCCCCAGGCTGGGATGGCCCCCAGGCTGGAATGGCCCCCGGGCTGGAATGGCCCCCAGGCTGGAGTGGCCCCCAGGCTGGAGTGGCCCCCAGGCTGGAGTGGCCCCCAGGCTGGAATGCCCCCAGGCTGGAATGGCCCCCGGGCTGGAATGGCCCCCAGGCTGGAGTGGCCCCCAGGCTGGGATGTCCCCAGGCTGGGATGTCCCCAGGCTGGGATGTCCCCAGGCTGGGATGGCCCCAGGCTGGGATGTCCCCAGGCTGGGATGGCCCCCAGGCTGGGATGGCCCCCAGGGTGGAGGGGCCCCCAGGCCGGGATGGCCCCCAGGCTGGAATGGCCCCTGGGCTGGGATGTCCCCAGGCTGGAATGGCCCCCGGGCTGGAATGGCCCCTGGGCTGGGATGTCCCCAGGCTGGAGGGGCCCCCAGGCTGGAATGGCCCCCCAGGCTGGAATGTCCCCAGGCTGGCATGGCCCCCAGGCTGGAGTGGCCCCCGGGCTGGAATGGCCCCAGGCTGGGATGTCCCCCAGGCTGGGATGTCCCCAGGCTGGCATGGCCCCCAGGCTGGGATGTCCCCAGGCTGGAATGTCCCCAGGCTGGCATGGCCCCCAGGCTGGAGTGGCCCCCGGGCTGGAATGGCCCCAGGCTGGGATGTCCCCCAGGCTGGGATGTCCCCAGGCTGGCATGGCCCCCAGGCTGGGATGTCCCCAGGCTGGAATGTCCCCAGGCTGGCATGGCCCCCAGGCTGGAATGGCCCCAGGCTGGGATGTCCCCAGGCTGGGATGGCCCCCAGGGTGGAATGCCCCCAGCCCTTCCCAGCAAGGCTTCCCCGGGTTACCTTCCACATCGGGGCCCAGGTAGTTGCGCACTTCGCTCAGGATGAAGTTGATGTCCTCCTCGGTGGGGATGGGGTGGGCGGTGACATCCGTGGGGCTGTCCGTGGTCCCTGCGATCGTCATCTTCTCCCAGGGCAGGAAGAAGATCACTCTGCCATCGCTGGTGTCGGGGTCCAGCAGCCCCATGTTGTCAGGGCTGGAAGAGAGGAGGGACCTGGCTCACACCAGAACAGGGGGGGCACCTGGGGGCTGTCCCTGCACCCCCAGGGCCCAGACAAGGACTGCGACACAGCGTCTGTTCCCAGGGAAAGGGGTTAATAAATCAACAAATAATGGATTTCATAGGTGGCTAAGACATGGCTTTAAACAATGTCCCAGCAGGTTAGTGAAACAAGGCCCGTGGATGTTTTTATGCCATAAAATCACAGTGATTCCTCCGATCTGCCTCCACAATAAAGGTGAAGCAGGAGGGGTGAGGGGTGGTGACTGAGAGGAAAAGGAAAATAAAGAAGAGAAATGAAGACATTTAAGGAATATCCTTGCAGTGACACTAAGCCTGAGTTTGTCACCACCTGCCACTTGAGCAGGAAGGAACACCCACAGACTCCTGAGGGATTTGGACCAAGGAACGTGCTCTGAGTGCTTCTAGCTCTGTTCCTGAATGGGGAACTGTGCTTTGAGGGAAAAAGGCAAAAGTGACACTTGGTGGATGCTACTCAGGCATTTTTCATTACTTCTGCCAGTGCTACAACAGAATGATTCAGTACAAGGATGAAAGACCGTAGTGCTTTGGATAGATTTTAATTCATGTATCAGGTTTTTCTGGTGTGATGTAAGAAAGATATCCACAGGTACAAACCCACTACCTCCTCATGGCTTATTAAAAAGCTCTGCTTGTATTTCAGAAAACAAAAGGTTTTTATAAACACTTCAAAGGAAACAGCTTTTATGTAGGAAAACATTGAACTGTCCCTTTTTTCGATCATTTTTCCTTCAAGGACTGATGCTGACTTTCATTGAAGGTGCTGCAACTCCCTTTACAAACATGTGCAGTCAGGTCAGGGCTCTTCAGGCTGTGCCCCTGCTCCTGAGATACAGGGAGCACATGGAAGGAGGGCACAAGAGGCAGATTTAGGTGGCAGTTATGGACTTCAGAGGGGAATTATTCAGTGGGTCAAATCCTAAGGCAGGCAAAGACCTGCTTGGGTGGGATTTACCTATTCAAGCTGAATATTGCTTTTTTAGGAAGTCTGAAGTGATTACTGAAGGGAGGTTGGCAATATCTGGCAAGGCTGGGAGAGAGGCTGAGAATTTCATAGCTAGCATGTATATTAGACCCATTTTAGCTGATATTTATAGACAGCTTAGGCATACGGTGGCAGAGGTACAATCTAATAGGGGAAGTCAACACAGGTTTGGGAAAGGTAAATCACCTCAGACAAATGATTACTTTTTAAAATGAAAAAGCTGTTGATTTAGAGACAGAGGAAATCAGAGGTTTAATATACAGTATCAGAATTCAGAAACTTTATAGACATTTTCTTCAAAGTATGAAATTTTTTTAATGTGATTTCATAAAAACTGCTAAAAACAAGGAAGATAAACAAGCAAAGACTTCCAACTAAGTTTCCCCACAGCACCTCTGGACTGAAGTGTTTTAGATTGCACAGCAAGTGCTGAGAAAGGCTGGAACAGTTTTTCATATGCCAATTATTTACTGAATCACTGATACCAGCTATCCTGGGAAGCTCTCTCTCCATGCCCTTTGCCATGCTTGTTCCAGCTTATTTAAATAACTAAAGAACCACCCAAACAAATGCAAAATAAGGTGTTTTGCATCAGAAAGAAGCATCTTAACACCCAAATACTGGCCTTCCTGAGGCCTCAGGAGTCATGCTGCTGCACACCAGGAATAACTCTGAAACAACACGATTTTATGAGGCAGGAATTCCTATGATTCCACCATGGATGGGAGAAGGAGGTAAGAGCCATGTAGCCCAGGTGAGATTTCTCTTTAAAGATGGCTAAAATAGGCAAATTGAGGATTTGAAATTCCAGCATGAAGCATAAAGCAATGCCTTTAAAGAGAAATGTAGAGGCAAAAGGTCTGGGAGATCAATGGAAGGTCTTGGATCCATGGAAGATCTCCAGCTGAAGAAGCATTTGACCAAAGCACCACAAATGCAGTTAAAGAGCAATAAAAAGTGACTTTCCATAGAGAAGAAGGGAGGTGCAACAAGCAAGTTTACCTGGAATGTGGAATGCAGAGCAAAGAGGAAAATTCCAGAAAGGCAGAAACATCTGAAACTGGTCAGAAGGGAGAGGAAGCCTTGCCTTCACAGACATTTTGCAGTCAGGAAGCCTAATTAATGAGGGGAGGAATTCTGGGACTATTAATGAAGGACTTCAATGAGTAAGAAACCCATGGGGAGTGAATGCATTAGGTTAACATTAGTTTTACAAAATCTTGACTATATTTATAACTAAAACCCTCTAGGTGTTAAAAAAAAAAATCATTTGTGTGACTGTGGGCCAAAATCCGGTAACACATTCCCAGGGCACACGTGGACACGGTGAAATGCCAACCTTCCTGTGCTGAGTGGTGTTCCTTGGCACCACGAGAAGGAAGGCCTGGTACAACCAAGATTTAATCCCACCAGTGTTTTCTATTTAGCAGACAGTTCCCTGCTTTCAGCTAT
The DNA here is from genome assembly GCF_037042795.1 of Molothrus aeneus. Classification (NCBI taxonomy): domain Eukaryota; kingdom Metazoa; phylum Chordata; class Aves; order Passeriformes; family Icteridae; genus Molothrus; species Molothrus aeneus. The sequence goes on along the minus strand of NC_089652.1, from coordinate 38,285,911 downwards.
CCCACTCCAAGGAAATTCAGTGCAGTGTTATCTTATCAGCTGTGCTGTGGAGGCAGTGTGTGGGCAGATACTATTTTCCAAGGAAAGTAATGCCCACATGCTGACATACACCGGGGAACATGGAGAACAAGAATTCTCTACATTTCCAATTAAAAGTATTGGGTTATTACAGAATAAATAAATCAGAGCTCTCAAGTGTATCCAGCCATCTTCTACTTTGAATTTACCAAGTGAGTCCAGGTTTCAAAGCTTTCCATGTTTTTGTGTAGGGCCATAAAGCTAATCACACACATCCTTCTCCAGGCATATGAGGAAACTGGGATTACAGCCCATTTCTCCACATTTTTAGTACTTTAAAGCAGCTATCAGGTCATTTTACCATTTTTCATGGAGAAAGATACAAAAATGAAAAAAAAAAAAACCAGAAGAGAATGCAGGGGTGATTTTACACCAGGCAAAAAATGCCTCAATTTTCCAGTGTCTGGTGGTGTCCTGTCGGGACAGCTCTGGCAGAAGCACCCCCTGGTGCACTGGAAGGCTGAATTCCCATTCTGAGAGGGGCTGTGGAAGGCATTACTGCAAGGGCATTGTATCAACACAACTGGGCTAAGTCCATAAAGGGGAATTTCCATTAGGATGCTAATGACTTCAGGAAGCAAAGGCAATATTTGAGTTCCGACTGACAAGACTGGCTCGGGAGAAGGGGATTTGGCTTTGCACAGCAAACAGGGAGAGGAGCAGGAGACTGCAGGGAGCAGAGTGCCACGGGAACCTCTCCTGGAACACAGAGGGCACGTCCTGGCCACCAAAACCCCAGGGGTGGGCACGTGGGCTTGGGGCCACAGCAAATGTGGTTGTGCTACTCTGAGCTACTTTTATTACCTGTGATAGTAATTATTATTACTGATTACACTGCCCATCCTCTCACTTATTCTGTGCTTCTGCACTTCTGTTTTCTCTGAGCACAGCCACATCCTGGCAGAGTCACTGCACAGGGAGTTTCATATGTGAAGGCAGGCAGTAGAACAAGATGGTCTTTAAAGTGCCTTCCAACCCAGACCACTCTGTGACTCCATGATTTAACAGGACAAGAGATTCTGTACGAAGGTGCAACATCTCTGGAAGGTTTTACATGCTCCTTGTTTCCCTGAGGGGGTGACCAAGCAGCAGCACACTCAGCTGAAAGGCATCAGTGAAACAGGTGTTTTCACACCTGGGGAAGCGCTGCCTAAACGCCTTCTGCTTCAGCAGGAGTCCTGCCCTGGGCAGCTCTAACTAAAAACTACGCGGCCTCAGTGTGCTCTGAAGAGATGAAATTGTTCTCCTCACCGGCACAGCGCCAGGATCCTCTTTGGAAAACACAAACAAAGATCAGAGTCCAACTGTGCGCTGCGAGCTGCCGCAGAGCCAGCGGTGCGCCTCTCCCAGCTGATTTATTCAGCAGCAGCAGAGATTACAAATGGTGTCACACGGGCAGCAGCTCCCCGGGCCTCACCTGTAATAACCAGGCATCACGATATGCACGCCTGCACTGGGCTGACAGATGTTGGGCACCTCCTGATCATCCATTTTGCGGACTGAGTCTGTGAAAGGTCCCGTGGCATTGATAACACACTTGGCTCTGACATCGAACTCCTTCCCTGTGAAAGAAAACAGTATCAATCACAGACACCATTTGTTTCCTGCTCACTGATGCTCTTTGTTATTCATCTCTCTATGAACTCAACCTACTGTAAAGTGTACCCTGTGTGTCTGAACTCAACAGCTGGGACGGGTTCTAAAAATTAACTAAATGTTCATTCAACACCAGATTTGAGAGAAATGTTTTAGAGTGGAATCCCAGCTTATCTGTAAGGGCAGAAGAGAGGCAGGCAGGGTGGAAGTTGCTCAGCTGAAATCTGCCTCTCAAGAAGAGAGATTTCAGTCTCAGCCCGCAGACTCGGTAAATGGGATTACTACTGTACAGCATGGAGCCTTTTACAATGTCATCTTTGCTTGACAGAAGGGCTGGGATGCCAGGCTCAGTCTGGCCTGCCAAAACACTGGGGTTTGAGTGAGAAATGTGACAGAAGTGGAAGCTGAGTGACACTAATGGCACGGCCCAGAAAGATGCTCCTGTGCTGGTTCAAGGCTGTTTGCAGACGGCAGTGGCCCCGCTCCTCCCTCTCATGTTATCCCAGAGTGTTACTGTCCTCTGTAGTGCACCCCACACACCCCACTCACCTGTGAGCACATCCCTGCAGTGCACCCCACACACCCCACTCACCTGTGAGCACATCCCTGCAGTGGGACTCCACAGACCCCAAAACCTGCGAGCATATCCCTGCAGTGCATGCTGCACACCCCATAGACCCCACTCACCTGTGAGTATGGCCCTGCAATGGGACTCCACAGACCCCACAATCACCTGTGAGCACATCCCTGCAGCGCAACCCGCAGATCCTGCACATACCCCAAACCCCATACACTCCCCATACACCCCAGACTCACTGGTGAACACATCACTGCAGTGCACCCTGCAGACCCCACACACACCCCCCAAACCCCACACACGCCCCATAGACCCCAAACCCCAGACTGACCGGTGAGCACGTCCCTGCAGCGCACGCCGCAGACGCGGCCCGTGTCCGAGCTCTTGAGCAGGTGCCGCACCTCGGTGTAATTGGCGGTGGCAGCGCCGTAGCGGGCGGCGGTCAGGGCGATGGCCAGGTTCATGCGCGCGTCGTTGTGCTGTCCTGCAGGGAAGGACAGCCGTCACCCGCAGCACGGCCGGCGCCGCGGCAGCGTGTCAGCACGGATCTGTCACAGCTGTCCCTGTCACATCGTGTACCGCGAGCGGCCGCTCGCTCCCGGGCTCTGCGCGCCCCGCGGGCCGGGCCGGGCCGGGCGGGCACCGCCGCGTCCAGCGCGCCCCGCGGGCTGGGCCTGCCCCACCGGGCTCTGCCTGCCCCACACGGGCCGTGCCTGCCCCACACGGGCTGTGCCTGCCCCACACGGACTGAGCCTGCCCCACCGGGCTCTGCCTGCCCCACACGGGCCGTGCCTGCCCCACACGGGCTGAGCCTGCCCCACACGGGCTGGGCCTGCACCATGGGCTGTGCCTGCCCCACACGGACTGAGCCTGCCCCGTGCCTGCCCCACACGAGCTGTGCCTGCCCCACACGGGGCTCTGACTGCCCCACACGGGCTGTGCCTGCCCCACACGGGCTCTGCCTGCCCCATGCCAGCCCCATACAGGCTATGCCAGCCCCACACGGGCTGTGCCTGCCCCACATGGGCTGTGCCTTCACCATGGGCTGTGCCTGCCCCACACAGGCTCTGCCTGCCCCACACACACCGAGCCTCTCGCTGAGGGTCTGCACCGCTGCACTGAGCAGCACACAAACCACCCCTGCCAGCACACAAACCTTTCCTTTATCATCCTGCCCTAACTCGGTACTCACACCCAGGATTTTGACAATACAACTGGAATTAACCAACAAGTCCGATTACCAAGTGAACACATGACACTTGACATCCTAAACATCCTTTTAGAGACTCGGCCAAATTTAACTGGTTTTTTTTTTTTTTTTGTATATGCCTTTGAACTTCCCAACATATAACATAAAAGCAACCAAAAAAGAGAAATAAGTGGACAAGAATTAATGAAGGATTCTTAACACATATCATTAAAGATTTATTACTGAAATTCCCTCGTTAAAGAAAACCAAGAGAGAGGTGGAGGGACTGTGAGGGGAAGATGATTAATTACTCTGAAATACTGGCTTCACCTGAGATTTTTCCTATTTATTATTGCACTGAATTGGAGGCCTGGATGCTGGCTGGAAAGAATTACTATACATTGAAGGGGCCAGGCTCTGTGTGTCCTGAATAATTAATTTCCGAGCAGGCTAAACTTCCTGAGGTTCACTTCCCCACCTGCTTGGACCACTCCTATCACGGACCATACTGATAAAGTGATAAATTTGTAATAGATACTGTAGGTGATTTATGTTGCCAGCATTCCCAGCATTTAGTATAAATGGTTTATGTAAAGTTTGGTCCTTCGGATTCTGCCTGCGCAAATCTCCAACCGCCGTGCAAATCATCTGTTCCCAGCTAAAAGGGCAAAGTTATAAAGATGGGATCAACGGCCTCGCAAGCACCACCTCCCCTCCCCAAACCCCTCATTCCAACCCAGTCCAAGCTGTGCAGTGCCATCCGTCTTCAGCTATGAGAAAAAAAGTTACACAAAGTGTGCAGAAACGGCAGCATGATAAAGCACCGATGAAGAAACAAACAGTAACTCCAATTCCACTCAGCAAACAATGCCCAAAATCAGCTGCAACAACGGAAGAACAGCAAAACAACTGAGCAAGATGTCAGGAAAAGTTGGGGATGCTCCATCACACGAGATGCACGAGAGGGAACAACCATCGGTCAGAGCTGGCAGGCAAAGCTTTCAGGAAACGCACGGGCCCTGCTGCTGCCGCCGTGGCAGGGAGGGATAAATGACCTTATGAGGCTCACCTCAAAGCTGCCCAGTTTCAGGCAGGGTTGAGAGAAAGTACAGCTCGTGTGCAGAGGGAGCACTGGGAGAAAAAGGGACAAAGGACAGCGACAAGCTGCGATACAGCAGCTCTTCCACATAACAGGGAAGCCAGTGCTCAAGGAAGGACTGGATGTGGCACTCGGTGCTCTGGGCTGGTTGATGAGGTGAGGTCACAGCTTGGACTCGATGCTCTCGGAGGGCTTTTCCAACATAAATGCTTCAGTGATTCTGTAATCGAGGAAATGCTCCCCTAGCCTGTGGCCAGGGGCTCTCAGGAGCTCATTGCTCTGGAGACATGCCCCTTTCCCTGTGGCTGAACCGGGCCAGCCTGAGCCATGGCGCCGCAGGACTCAGCTGTCGCGCATCACGCAGCAGCCCCCCTCGGGCAGGGGGCAAACCCCAACCCTGCCATGCCCTCAGCACAAGGGGATCTGCTCCCTCCTTGCAGCAGGACCCTGGGGCCAGGGGCTCTCAGGCCCCCAGTCTGCTCCTGCCAGCAGTGCCCCAGGTGGCACCGACACAAAGCCCCCCTCCTGTGGTGCCCTGGTGTGGGGATTCATCACATTCAGCACGACCCCACTTCAGCCAATATTAGCTCTGGTCTATGGAGCCCTGACTGTTTAAATTTGGCGAGTTTGCCTCTTCCCAGATTTGTCACTTATTTGTCCAGAGCAAAAGCAATCCGGAGGAGCCAATCAGCAGAATAAATAATGTGGAAATGGGTAGCTTCTATAAAACCAAACTTCCAAGTAACAATGGTTTAGCAAGTCCCAAATCCAAAGGCTGCTCAGTGTTTTGTTGAGCGTCCCAATGCTCCTAAAGCCAGAGTGAGCTCAGGACACTCTCAGCACATGCCAGGATTTGGACCACTGTGCTCAAAACAACATTTTCCTCCTTTCTCTGAACCTCTCATCCATTTTCTCCTCATCATTATTCTGACGCAAGAACCCCCATGCTATTACTCACTCCTCAGCTGTCCAAAAGCAACTGAGTGCCTATGGAATGCATTTGCAGGCAGAGGACTGGGAAATAACCAGTTCCTGATTAACTAAACGGCTAGAAAAACACACTGGCTTCAGATTGATGTGACCTACAGTGTGGAGTGCTTGAGTATTTCACTACATGAACAGCAGAGATCTGCAGAGGTCTGGGTTTGAAAGGAGTAAAGAGTGACTTCCCACCTTGGGAATTTATCATCTGTGGAGAACAACAGTGCAGTTTAGGAGAGATGGGGTCACAGGATAGTGGTTCCATACTCAGGAACAGCTGGGTTTTGCCTTTTTTTTTTTTTAAAGGCCTGCCAACTGGCATGTGTGTATTCTCCCTAGATAGTGACATTAAAATCCTGCACTTGAACAGAGAATCAGAATATTCAAATACTTCAGCCAAAAAGTTATTTTCCAAAAACAGAGTGGCTAAGCCAAATTAATTCGGCATCCTTCTCCACAGGTGAGTATGCCTCTGAAGATCCCCTAAATCTCCCAAGTGTAGGCAACCCAGTGAAAAGGTAACTGTGGCATTCCCCAAGAAGGGATGTTCACTAGTGCCCTGCCTGGAGAGGATGCTGCTGCTCCAGGGCTGGGTTTGAGCTTGCACGGTGCCAGTTCTCACCTGCTGCATCCCAAGAGAAGGCAGCCACAGCTCAGCACACCAGGAGAAGCCTCCCTGAGCCAGCTGAGGAAACACGCTGAGCTCTCTGCAGCTCCTTGCGTAGTGCCTCTTGAAAATGACCAGGAAAACTGGAAGAACCATCCCTCCCTTCTTTGCTGTTTTCACCTGCTCTAACATGGTGACAATGAAGAGATACTTTCATTTTTACTAAGGGCAGTCAACCCAGCTTTTCCCAAAACACTGGCCTAGGTGCTTTCACCAAATTAGCACTGAACCCTCTAAGAAACCCCTGGAAGCCACATTGCTGAGGACATTTAGTGTGCAAAGACAGTTTGAGTAAGTCTATCCCACACCACGTTAAGCCCAACAGTGATGCCATTTGGTTTATAATTTCTTATTTTTGTGTAATTTGGGAGAATTCTATTTTCAGTCCTTAGTAGCAAATGCTGTATTTCTCCACATCCGAACAGACAATGTTTCCGTTGGCACTCACAGGATCCTCCCCCAGAGTGCACACAGTGTACATTCAATTTTATTTTTATCAGAGCTGAGCCCCAGCCAGCAGGGAGTGGTAACAAAGCCCACAGACCAAAGAGATTTGCTTGGGACTGGTTCAGGAGCGTTGTGTGAAAACCAGAGTGTGAATGAGGCACTCTGGCAGTTCTGGTATGTTCTGTCCTGTGTCACTCTGACAACGACCCCATCACGCTAATTAACAGAGCCCCAGACAGGCTGGGCATGAGAGGGACCTTAAAGCTCACCTGCCTACAGGTGTGTTCCTTACTGCAGCCCTGCACCAGGTAACTGCAGGCACACAACAAAGCAACACAGGAAACCAAATCCTTTCCTGTTCAAGGTTTTCTCACTGTGTACCCACAAACCTTACCCCAAGCTCACCACACTGAAGGCTGGTGAGTGATGACACAATTATACATGTGCATTAGATATATACAACTGCACTAAGTCACCAAGACTGTCCCTCTCCTGTAATTTTAAGGAAGTGCTTAATTGCACAAGCAGTTTTATTACAAGCATTAAGCAGGAGCCCAGGAGTTGTTGTGCATATGGAAAGGGTTAGATCCCAGTTAGGCACGATGAATCAGCTGGAGTGACTCAAAATCGTTCCAGACTTCTCTGAGCGAGAGCTCAGTGAGTTCTCCTCCCCAGACAAGCGGAGTAAGCTCAGGGGGAATGTCCCCTTTGACTCATGAGTCACAAGTCAGAACGATGCCCTCAGACCTGAACTCTGCAGCTCTCAGAATCACAAGAAGCTGAAGTGGAATTTGCTGCCAACTCCCAGACTTTCTAGGCTGTGCAGCACTCATGTCCTTGCTCCTGTCCTGCCCCAGGGGACGCGTTCTGACTCGGCTCCATCAGCTCCATCCCCCCAGCAGCACAGTGACAGCACTCCTGGCTGTGCCTGCAGCTCCTGCAGGGCACACAGAGCCCAGCCCTGCTGTGCCCTGGGCACCCGTGCTGCTGAGGTGAGGCCCAGGCAGGTGGGAAGGATGGTGGACAACTGAACATGCACTGGAAATAACCACACCCCACATTTCAGCTCTTTAACACCTGTCCAAAGTGTGAGCTTTCATGGCAGGGGAAGCCTCCAGCCTTCTTACAGGTAAACTGATCCCAACAGATTCAAACTCAGATTTGACACATCCACTTTAAATATCCCAGCAGTAGTCACCTTCATTTCTGTCCTCCTCCATTTAGGACCAGCTCAGATCACAAGAGCTAAACCTTCTTATTCTCGGAATCACAGAATGATTTGGGTTGGAAGGGACCTTAAAGCTCATCCCATTCCACCCCCCCTACCAGGGACCATTTCCACTATCCCAGCCAACCTGGCTTGGGCACTTCCAGGGGCAGCCACAGCTTCCCTGGGCACCTGTGCCAGGGCCTCAACTCCCTCACAGGGAAGGATTTCTCCCTGATCTCCCACCTACCCCTGCCCTCTGTCTGTTTAAAGCCAATGCCCCTGTTCTACTATTATTTATTCCAAATTCTGCAGTTATAAACAAAGCAAGAGGCAAGCAAGAGGCAGAAAACCCATCAAACGTTTTCACAGAAGAAATCCCAATATCCTTCAAATGTCTGTCTGATCGAGTCTGCTGCCAAGTTACAGCACAGGAGCTAAAACTCCTACTGAAACTAAGATCCCAGAAAGCAAAAATAAGCCACAATATCCACCACATCCCGTGACAGACAAAATTTGGAATTCTGGCTCTGTGTGACTGCTTTATAATTATGTTGTTTCCCACTTCTTTTGTATCAGCCTTCAACTTGTCACTACACTGTGACTGCCGTGTCAGTGGCAGGAAAAGCACCGTGTTAAAATGAAACTAAACATTGTCACTGTCAGTTTATGGAAACAGCGCTAAAATGTCACCGTGAGCGCCTGTCACGGCGGGGCCGCTGCGGCCGTGCCACCGCGCCAGGCAGGGACCCGCGATGTCACCACAGCTCGCTGTGTCCCCACTGCCGCCAACGGCTCCCAGGGGAAAATCCCGTCAGGGTGAGCTCCCACTGGGGCCAGCCTGTGCTGGTTTCTAGCTCCCAACAAAGCTGTGATGGCTGCATCAGCCACCGTGCGCTGAGCTGAGCCAGCTGCTGCTGTGCCGTGCAGGACAGCCCACCTGGGAACCACAGTGGCCAGAGGGAGAGGGAGGGAATGCCTGGAGGGACCCAGTGCCCTGCCACAGTGCAGAGAGCAGCCCTGCTCCCACAGATCACAGAGCCCACAGCAGCGAGGCTGGAACACACCTTCCAGACCACCCAGCACTGCCATAATCTCCCCACAACCATGGCCCAAGGGCCACATCCAGATGGCTCCTGCACGCTGCCAGGGATGGTGACTCCACCACCTCCACAGACAACTGACTACAATGCCTGACCACTCCTGCAGTGAGAAGTTATTTCTAACGTTATTCTGATGCTCTCCTGGGCAGCAGGAGGCCGGTTCCTCTGCTCCTGTCCCTTGTTCCCTGGGACCAGTGAGGTGGGCAGGGATCCCATCGCCCACTTCCCCTCCCAAGGACGCGTCCCACGGGGAGCAGCGCACCTGGCACCCCACTGCAGCTCCCACAAACAGCCCCTGGCTCACAGCAGAGCTCCATCCCTTGCCCTGAAAGCCACGACACACCGGGGACCACGCAGATGTTTGTGCCACAACGAACAAGTAACGTCGTCTTGTTCAGGAATAATCTTAAATCTTTTTGGTAACACGATCTGAAGAATTATTCCCTGTTCACTTCTTAAGGGACACAAACCCCATCCTTTGCTTATACAAGCATTAAAAAAAGAAAAGAGAGAGGCCCTGAATTCACCAGAATATTCATCATTTCCAACCTTAAACCCAGAGCGTACAAACAGATGAATCCGGCAAGTCAGAAAGCAAAGCCAATTTAATCTGTAGCTCCCCTGAGGTAAATGTAGCTCACAGTCCTGCCCCCACCCCAACCTCAGCCATAATCCCTGCTTCCTGGAGGTAAGAAAGCACTGGAGTGAGGAAAATTCTGCAGCAGGATATAATGATCCAAAATGACAGGGACAATAATGACAATGAATTTCATGTCTCCCAGTCATGAGCTGGGGATGCTTGACTGGGCTGACTCACACGATTAAATTGTTACAGGTACAGCAGGAGACGCAGTTATCATCCGGTGCTTTTGGGAAGGCGCCTGGGGCAGCGGGCAGGCAGCGCCCTTCTGTCGGGAGCAAAGGGCTCCTCCTGCAGCCACGCGGCTGCGCCCGCACCTCCGACAGAGGCAAAACTGGGTTAAACATGCAGCTGGTGCAGGCCATTGATTTTATCCCTTCTGAAAATGATAAAAGGGCCCTGGCGGGGAAAGCGCGGCGGGACCGGAGCGGCGAGGCACGGCGTGTGCCGGAGGGAGCTGGGCAGCTCTGGGAGCTGGGGCTGCCTGTCTGTGCCAGCTCCAGCACGGTCCAGAGCTCTGTGCTGGGCTCTGCACCCCTGGGAGCTGGGGCTGCCTGTCTGTGCCAGCTCCAGCTCCAGCACGGTCCAGAGCTTTGTGATGGGCTCTCTGCACCCCTGGGAGCTGGGGCTGCCTGTCTGTGCCAGCGCCAGCACGGTCCAGAGCTCTGTGCTGGGCTCCCTGCACCCCTGGGAGCTGGGGCTGCGTGTCTGTGCCAGCTCCAGCACGGTCCAGAGCTCTGTGCTGGGCTCCCTGCACCCCTGGGAGCTGGGGCTGCCTGTCTGTGCCAGCTCCAGCACGGTCCAGAGCTCTGTGCTGGGCTCTGCACCCTGGGAGCTGGGGCTGCGTGTCTGTGCCAGCTCCAGCACGGTCCAGAGCTCTGTGCTGGGCTCTGCACCCTGGGAGCTGGGGCTGCCTGTCTGTGCCAGCTCCAGCTCCAGCACGGTCCAGAGCTCTATGCTGGGCTCTGCACCCCTGGGAGCTGGGGCTGCGTGTCTGTGCCAGCTCCAGCACGGTCCAGAGCTCTGTGATGGGCTCTCTGCACCCCTGGGAGCTGGGGCTGCCTGTCTGTGCCAGCTCCAGCACGGTCCAGAGCTCTGTGCTGGGCTCTCTGCACCCCTGGGAGCTGGGGCTGCGTGTCTGTGCCAGCTCCAGCACGGTCCAGAGCTCTGTGCTGGGCTCTCTGCACCCCTGGGAGCTGGGGCTGCGTGTCTGTGCCAGCGCCAGCACGGTCCAGAGCTCTGTGCTGGGCTCTGCACCCCTGGGAGCTGGGGCTGCGTGTCTGTGCCAGCTCCAGCTCCAGCACGGTCCAGAGCTCTGTGCTGGGCTCCCTGCACCCCTGGGAGCTGGGGCTGCGTGTCTGTGCCAGCTCCAGCACGGTCCAGAGCTCTGTGCTGGGCTCTCTGCACCCCTGGGAGCTGGGGCTGCCTGTCTGTGCCAGCTCCAGCACGGTCCAGAGCTCTGTGCTGGGCTCTCTGCACCCCTGGGAGCTGGGGCTGCGTGTCTGTGCCAGCTCCAGCACGGTCCAGAGCTCTGTGCTGGGCTCTCTGCACCCCTGGGAGCTGGGGCTGCGTGTCTGTGCCAGCGCCAGCACGGTCCAGAGCTCTGTGCTGGGCTCTGCACCCCTGGGAGCTGGGGCTGCGTGTCTGTGCCAGCTCCAGCTCCAGCACGGTCCAGAGCTCTGTGCTGGGCTCCCTGCACCCCTGGGAGCTGGGGCTGCGTGTCTGTGCCAGCTCCAGCACGGTCCAGAGCTCTGTGCTGGGCTCTGCACCCCTGGGAGCTGGGGCTGCGTGTCTGTGCCAGCTCCAGCACGGTCCAGAGCTCTGTGCTGGGCTCTGCACCCCTGGGAGCTGGGGCTGCCTGTCTGTGCCAGCTCCAGCACGGTCCAGAGCTCTGTGCTGGGCTCTGCACCCCTGGGAGCTGGTCCTGCCTGTGCTCCAGAGCTCTGTGCTGGGCTCTCAGCCCCTTCCCAGCCCCAGACCCCACAGAATTTCACGGGTAGCTCTGAGATGCAGAATGCCCTGGCACACAACAGGCTATGGACACACCGAGTGAATCCCAGCTACACCATGACTGGCATGCCTGCAAGGCTTCTCTCTCTCCCACCCAGCCTCAGGCTGGAAACACCAGGAAATATGAGCAGCTGCGTGTTTAAATTCACCTATGGAAAGTCTGTTCAGTGACAAACTGTCAGAGTTTTTATATCCAGGGAAGGAAAACAGCCACAGAGTTGTCTGTAATACCCCTATTACAGCTCAACATCTCCAAATATCCATTTGTCAAACATGAATTATAAAGCTATAACATTTCATAATTCAGGACACACTCAAATCCTAGGAAAAATAGCTACAAGAGCCCAAATAAAAAAAAGCATTTATTCCATTTTTGACAGCTTAATGAATGCCCTACTCTTTTGCATTGATTTTTGTGTGTGTGTCTGTGTGTGCACGTGTGCCTGGGAAGGATTTCTCAGGGGGTTTGCTGTAAACAGGGAAAGCGAAATCCTCTGCCAAGGCTTTTTCTACTTTTAAATAACCTCCATATTAAAATGTTTCAGCAGAGAATGCATGCAAAACTACTGAGAATGCAAAAAGCAAAAACTGACTACTTGCATCCCAGTAAACATACTGGAGATTTGTAGAACAAGACATTAAACAATCCAATACCTCCATGTGGCAAGAGAGTCCCAGACACAGCATATTTTAATTTCTTCTTTCAGGAAATAACAGCAAATTCAGAAAGCACGGTCAGCAGAGCCCTAGAATCTAAAATTCAGGATTGATTCCAGAACACAGATTTTCCTTACACACCTAAGGGCTCTTGCAAGGCAAAATATGTTAAAGAAGCCTGCAAGCACCTAGAGACAGAAAAATAATGTATCATGAAGAGAACCGTGCCACTTGGAATTGCTGAACACTTTACATTGACACACTCTGGCCAGCTGGATCCCTGCTTTAATGGTTTTCCTAGTTCTTACCATAATGAACTCTATATAATTTAAATGGAGATTAATTCTTCCATTTAGAGTGCTTTGGAACAATCCTGCCTGAGATCCTGAGCTCAGCCCAGCCTCTCCCTGTGCCTCCTCTCCAGTTCTCCCGCAGCCCCTAAGTGGATCTGACAGATCCCTGCTCAGATAGCAGCCGCCTTCTCCCCCCAAAATGTTGCCTTTTTGCTATTCAGGAGTATCCTAATACCAACAAATGCTAAATGCAGTCTGACATGTCCCCCTAAGAAACAAACTTGTAAGTTGTGGCTTCAAAGCAAACCTTGAATAAATAGGACACATTGTGTACACCCCGGCTAACATCCAACATATGCTTTGGCTTCCCGATGCTCAGGCAGAGCAAGAATAGCCTCTGGACAAGGCTGTGATTTGCTCTTGCTGGTACTTCCAACGTTTATGATGTACCATTTCTTTGTGCCTGTATAAACAATTTAGAGGATGTAATGAAGACGACCCCGGCGCGGTTGGGAACGCAGGGTCCCCATGAATTATGGATGGCTGGAGGTGCCAGCAGCCCCACAGGGCCCACACGAACACAGGCACCCCTGGCAGGGCTGCAGCACACCAAAATCAACCTGCACACGCAGTGTCTGCGCCTCTTCCCCTCGGTGCTGGGGATCCACAGCTGTCACCACTAACAGCCCTGTTTGCAACAATTACAGGGACAAGGAATAAAGGAGAGTGAGGAAATAGGATAAAACTGCATTTAACTGCACTTACAGTTAAGACATCCTTAAAAGGCCAATTTATCAATTCATCCTTTGGGGGAGAGAGGAGGGATGGACAGAGAAGAGAAAGATATTACCTGCTTTAAGACTTGTATTTTGCTTTGCCATTATTTAATACTCTGTTTTATGACTAATCCTTCTGAAAGGACTAAAACAAGTTTAATTTCATCACCCTCTCCTCTACTTTCAGTTCCATTCTCTCTCCCTTTGTGCTCCATCCCTCTGGATTTAGGGTGTGACAGAACATCATTAAAATTCAAGTACAATAATTTACAAGACCTAAAGGGAGCTTGCTGAAATGCTGTGACTTAAAGCCCATTTTCCGCGGCCAGAGCACAGGTTAATTGATCAGGACAAAGCAGTCCATGTGCCCCAGCCCCACGGGAGCCCACCTGCCCCAGGGGCCACCCCAGAGCAGACTGACACAGGCAGGAGTGAGCTGAAACATGGCCTGTTCCCAACTGAATTAACGCTCCAGCTGGACAGCCCTCATTCTGCACTGGGTGCAGCCTCAGAACACTCACATGTGCATCATCCACTCACAAATGTCATCCCTGAGTCCTTCAAACCCATCTTACTCTTCAGGAAAACTAGGTTTGGTACAGGGTGAGAGCAGGTACAAGCTTGGAGAGCTTTTTAAATTTTAATTCAAAACAGCATTTCTTTACAATTAGCCTAAAACTGAGGATAACTAAGCTGTATCTTAGAGAGAAAGCAAAATAAAGCAAGACAGATTTCTTCCCCTTTTTTTTCTATTTTACTCTTCCTTCCCAATACTGAGTGTGGGTTTGTTTCCCTCTGTTGGATGGCACTAAACCTCCAGAGACACCTCTCAGTCACTTGGAGCCCTGCCCTGCCTGTGTTTGCCATCAAGGCCCACCTGGCATCTCGATGCTGAATCTTTAGATTTACAGCACTGTTTAAAACAATTATTCATATAAGAAACGTGAAGACCAATTTTAAGGCTACCCTGAAAGATGTATCTTTGGAATGCTGGAGTAGTAAATAGCCATGATCCAGCCAAATTATTTATTTAATCAGAAAAAACTTCACTAGATTATAAATAGATTTCAAGCTATAGTGCTCTTATGAGAAGTGTAATTACAGTTAAGAGAACCACTTCGTTCTTCTGGCAGGCTCCTGGGATCCCTTAAAACAAGCTAAGGAATAGCTCAGGATATGGAAAATATAAACCTGAATTCTCTCTCTGTGTGCTGTGTATGGCAGGTCCTGGTACTGGGTAAAAAACTGCCACATAATCCCACAACAAATTTTGCTACATTTGCATATTTTGCTCTCATTTCCCCCAGACCTTAAAAATAAGATAAAATGCAGCCTCTATCAGTAGCAAAATCAACTAAACACCAAGTCCATCCTTTAAATCCAACCCTCCTCTCAAACAAGAATCTGCACATACATATTCCCACACATATATATGAAATTTTAATTGATTTCCATGTTGCTGGGCTCTGACTGAGACACCTGCAATTAACAACACAAGCTTTAGCCAGCAGCCTCACAAACCCCACTGGAGTCCAGTGTGTTTCCAGGGCTCTTCCCAGTCCAGAGCCCCTTTGATGAGCAGATGAATTGCTCCAAATGCAGTTCTACAAAGGGAAAAGAACTCCCTTTATAATCCACCTTGTGTGAAGACCTTCTGCTGCCAAAAGGTCAGAAACCACACCTCCATCAGAAGGCTTTCACACTGTTCTACACCCAAGAAAAGCCATTGCATTTTCTCCCACATCTAGTAAGTTGCTGCTGTTAAAACACGACTTATCTCCCAAACTGACGATTAAGAGGGAAGCTGCAGAGAGCCAGGGTACAACCTCCAGGCCCCCACTTGTGTCTGAAGCCCAAAGGCAAAGCCCAGGAGCCCCAGGCAGGCAGAGAGGCCACGCACCGTCATAGTAGACAATGGCTCCCACCAGCTTGTCCCTGCGCAGCATGGGGAACAGCTCCAGGGCCCGGGTCTTGGTCAGGACATAGCTGCTCTTCAGGCACTGGCTGCCTGCCACCAGGTCATAGAGCTTGATCCCGATCCAGTAGTACGGCAGCTGCCACCACCTGGGGGGAAACAGCACCAGCAAGTGAGAAAAGATACAAATGAAGCGTTGACAAGTGCGTGCACACTCCGGTACTGCAATACAGAACACCGTGAGCAACACAGAATGTTCTTACAGCAGTTCCACCTTGTTCAGCATTACAAGCTCATGGTAACAAGACAATGTAAATACTCCAGACTTAGCTGCTGTTTGCCACTGTTTTCAACTGAGCTACTCCCTGCAGTGAGTCAAGCACATTCAAGGATTTATTTGCTCTAAAATCAGGATCTAAACGGGGCTGTTGTGCCTCTGTGTGAGATACTGGAGCTGGGTGTGCAAGCTGAGAGGATTCCCCCAAGGCATGGTCTAAGGCCTCCTGCACAAACAGGACCACAATATATGCAGGCAGCCACTGACCTACTCAAGCTCCAGCTCTTAAAGCCCCTCAGACTAGGACAGGAATAATAAAAACAGGAATGATCTTAATTAAATAATAAAAACAGGAATGATCTTAATTAAATTAAGTTCCTTCAGCAAAACCTCCCTGCTCTAAGTAGCCTGTTCCAGTGAGTAACTGCTCCTACAGGCTGAAAACCCAACCCAAAGCAGAGAGTGCCTTCCTCAGAGGAGGAGGAATCTGTTCTGTGCACACCCAACTGCCCTGTGCCCACAGGGACTGAACAGCACTGTGCTGGGAACACGGGGGGACAAGGGTGCACTGAAAGAATAGCAAATACATCCTGGCAATGAGAGCTCTTTGCAGCTGTCCCTGCTGGGGTGCTGGAAGGGCTGCACTCCAGGATGTGCCCCCCAAAGCAGTGACTGCTGGCTGGGCACACGAGAACTTTGTGCTTCTGTAGCCCAGCAACTTCCCCCAGGACAGCTTTAAGAAACCCCTCCCAGGCCAGGGTTTGCTTGTGAGAAGCCAAGGTAAAGGAGAGAAGGCACAGCAGAGCTTACTTGTAGATGGGGAGCATGATGGGCAGCGCACCTGAGAGGTGGGGCGCGCTCTGCAGCAGGTGTGCACGCTCCTCCAGAGCCTCCTTCACCATCCTGTACTGCAAAACACCAGCCAGGGTCAGTGCCACCCTCCTCCAGAGCCTCCCTCACCATCCTGCACTGCCAAACACCAGCCAGGGTCAGTGCCACCCTCCTCCAGCCCTCCCTCACCATCCTGCACTGCCAAACACCAGCCAGGGTCAGTGCCACAGCACCCACCCTCCATCAGAGCCTCCTTCACCATCCTGCACTGCCAAACACCAGCCAGGGTCAGTGCCACAGCACCCACCCTCCTCCAGCCCTCCCTCACCATCCTGTACTGCCAAACACCAGCCAGGGTCAGTGCCACAGCACCCACCCTCCTCCAGCCCTCCCTCACCATCCTGCACTGCCAAACACCAGCCAGGGTCAGTGCCACAGCACCCACCCTCCATCAGAGCCTCCCTCACCATCCTGCACTGCCAAACACCAGCCAGGGTCAGTGCCACAGCACCCACCCTCCATCAGAGCCTCCCTCACCATCCTGCACTGCCAAACACCAGCCAGGGTCAGTGCCACAGCAGCCAGCCCTGGCACCAGGGCAAACACTCAATAACAGACTTTATCCAAATATCAACACCTCCCATCATTGTCACTGGGCTTTCTCGCTGCGATCTGCTAAGAAACCTAAAGGTTAAAGGAAAGGATCCCAAATAAAATAAAGCTTTGGTAGTTTCATCTTGGTGTTTTGGCAGCACAGCTGCATAATTTTTCATTTGAACATAAACTCAACAAGCCACGTTGCCCTAACGAGGGGCAGGAGGCACTTCAGGAGGGCTAGGACTGATCCCACAGCACAGCTCCACGCCAATTCCCACAGCTGAGTCCCATCTGAACTCCAAGCTGCAAATGCAGAAGGGTTCTTCTCCAAACCAGTCAATGTCTAGTTGTTCTTTGGCAGAAAAGGGGGGTTTCTCTGTGTGGATAACTGCAGGGTTTGGATATTTCCCCAGAAGTCACCATTCCTGCAGCAGCATTTCAACCACTAAAACATACTTTGAGAGGCTCCAATGGAAAGGCAATGTGATTCCTCAAAACAGGAATATCAGGCTTCCACCCACACAAGAATGCACAAAAGCATTTATAAACTCTCACTCATTTACCATATTTTCTTTCCCCATGCCAAAATAAATCACTCATTTACCATCTTTTATTCCCTTATTCCAAAATAAGTCGCTCATTTACGATATTCTTTCCCCATTCCAAACTAAATCACTCATTTACCATCTTTTCTCTCCCCATTCCAGAACAGGACAGCCACTCCTCCCCCCAGTTCATGGCACTGCCTGTCTCTTTTAATTTTATTTTATTTCAAGCTCTTTTTGTTCTGAGATCAGCCCTGTGTCTGCCTGCCTTTCCCAAAACCCACAGCCTGCAAGGCCTGGCAGTGACACTGCCCATCAAAGCTCCCTCAGAGAAGACACTTCCCATGCACAGTGGCTGTGGAACACAACACTGGAATCCAGCACTGAAAAGCTCAAAAGGACACTCAGCTCTAACTGGGACAGTGAAGTGTCTACCAGCAATTCTTGCTGAACAACCAGCACAAAAAATTACCTGCTCGAAATCCAACTTCATGATGGCCTTCTGGAGGTACCTCACCCCACCATGGATCAATTTAGTGCTCCTGCTGCTGGTCCCCGATGAGAAATCATCTCTTTCTAGAAGGGCTGTTTTTAGTCCTGTGTTACCAGAAAACCAAATTAACTTCTTAAATTACACAATTTGTATGTAATTCATTAAAGACACTTCTCTAGGGTAGAGACAATCACAAGAAAAATTACTCTGTACATGGATAAATTTGTATTCAAAGTGTAGCGCACTGTCTATATTGTAATGAAAAATTTTAGCCTTCTTCCTGAGGGAAAAGTCAAAGCAGAACTTAAACAGCAGCACATTAAAAGCTGGGTATTTCACAATGGAAAGGCATTACTGCACATTACGGGGGCACGCTCCCCAGGGAAATGACAGCTTGGATGCATGGCAGGAACAGAGGGGCTCCATGGACGCTTTTAACCCTTTGCAGCAGGGAGCTCTAAACCTCTTCAGCAACCATTTAAGTGGCATTCCAGAGAGGGAGACAACTGGCAGCTCTGCTTACTTGGAGTTTGCCTCAGAGGTGCCCGCCTGGAATTCTGACAAACACAGGAAACAGCCTGATCAGCCTTAACCACTGAATCCCTGGGGCTGGAAAAGACCTCCAGGACCACTGAGTCCAACCACGCTCCAGCCCCTCCAAGTCCTTTTGTCATGAGGGACCCAGAACTGGACACAGCACTCGAGGGCCCTCAGCAGTACAAACACTGAGATTTTAACATCTACTGGTGTCCCAAAACTTTTATGTGCTTAAAAAAATCTAATCATTACTGGTAACTTAGAAAGATCAGAGCAATTTATTTTTGTCGAATGTGACTGAAGATTAATGGACACAATCAGAAATAATTTGGTGAAGATTTATCAAACATACGAAAAGCAAAATTTGTTGTTAAGCAAAGCAAACAGGATAAAAGAGCAAGTTCCATGAATGAACAGCAACGAGACACAACTCATTAACCAAATGCCTGTGAATATTTCACACCTCAGAGACCTACTGATATAACCAGTACACCCAAGAAAAGGATAAACAGAGATTAACTGTAATAATTTCTGTCTGCTTTACAACTGCATTTTCTGCCAAAGCACAGCAGAGGCAGAAGTGAGAAGATCTTTGTCCCATGTTATTAAATATAACAACCAGGCTGGAGTTTGGACTTATCTCCCTGTGCTCAGTCCCTACTGCTTTATCCATTTCATATTACCACACCTGCTGGATGAGCGTTTCCCAGCTCAAACTGAAAGCCTCTCCTGGGGTTTTGCCTCTGTTTCTGAGGTACATGACCAGGTTAGAGAGCCTGAGAGCTTCAGGGCTCCCTGCTCTGGCCAGCTCCCCAGAGGTGGGGAGACTGTGCTCTATGACCTTGTGCTGGTGTTCACAGGGGTCCCAGGGTGAGGGGAGAGACCAGGATCTGACTCCACGTTTCACAAGGCTGATTGATTATTTTATGATATATATTATATTAAAACTATACTAAAAGAATAGAAGAAAGGATTCCATCAGAAGGCTGGCTAAGAATAGAATAGCAAAGAAAGAATGATAACAAAGGCTTGTGGCTTGGCTCTCTGTCTGAGCCAGCTGGGCTGTGATTGGCCATTAATCAGAAACAACCCCATGAGCCCAATCACAGATGCCCCTGTTGCATCCCACAGCAGCAGATAACCATTGGGTACATTTTGTTCCTGAGGCCTCTCAGCTTCTCAGGAGGAAAAATCCTAAAGAAAGGATTTTTCAGAAAATATCATAGCTACATGACCTTCCTCAGGGTCCTTCTGAGAGCAGAGGTTTCCCAGCCAGGATAACCAACCCTCTACTATGGAATATTAATCCAAATATTTCTGGGTGGGATGTGCCTGGCCCCATCTGGCCCTCACTGCTGGGCCAAAGGCGGCAGCTGTGGTGTTTCACCTCAGAGACACCTTTGGCCGGCTGGGTGCTGCAGCTGGGCACTGGGAACAAATCCAGGCAAGGTAGGAACTCAGTTTACCTCTGGTGGAAAAGGTTCAGGCGACAGTGAAGAGAAAGGAGAGGATTCTATTGTAGAGTTTTAATCCAGAGTTTATTCCAGGCTGACAGACCTCTGAGTGTTCTAACAGCTCCCAATAGAACCCAGCTGCATGGTCTCGTGTCCTTTTAAGCCCGGGGACAGGGGCAGGGGAAGGCACAGGTGAGGACCAACCAGGTGTGAGGAGGGGAAGGATCAAGGGATACAGACACTGGGACAGGCCAATGAGCCCGGAGCTGAGGGGCATCTTTTGAACTTCTGCCAACCACACGACGCCCTTGCTGGAATGTTAAGATTGATGGGCAGCTCTTAGCAGGAGGGCAAAGGGGAAAGGAAAGGTTGGCACACCTGAGGGGTTGGGATAGGTGAGACAGGAAATGGCATCACACTGCAACCCTGTACCTCTGAGTGCTTCAGAAAAGCCCCTCTGAGAGTCTGCTGCAGCCCCCAGAGGAGCCTGCAGGTGAAGCCAGCCCCTCACCTCGGGTGGCCGCATCCAGGGCACAGCCGCAGCCCGTGGCGCCCCCGCCGATGACGAGCACGTCGAACTCGCCGCCGCTCTGCAGGGCCACCAGCTGCTGCTCTCGCGTGGGGAGATGCTCCTTCCTCGCTGGCACGGCTTCTGCAGCCTGCACCTGCACCAAGGCACCCTGCAAGGCGGACACAGCCCGTGAGGCCCCGGCTTTGCTCTGCACACACACACCCATGGGGACAGACACCCCCGAAGCACAGGCTTTCCTACAACCACACAGGAAAGCTCGCTTATTCCCAGCCACTGCCCCCGCTTTTCACAATCGTGTCGTATTAAACACTGAGGAGCAAACAGTACTAAATCCACGAAGGGATACCGCACCTTTACATTGCCCACCTCAATGTACCACTGCGCTCAAGTGTTACTACCTCTATTCATTACTTCTAGGAACTCTCAAATGTTACAGGATACTGTTATTATTTTAATAAACACTACAAAGGAAGCATTTTAATAAACAGACACATGGCTGGGCTCTGGACTCTCCACCAGAGCTGAGTGTACATTTCACATCTCATGCAGTGGCATTAATCCAAGCTCAAGTTTAATGAGGTTCAGGAGTGATGGGATTGTCAAACACAGTGCCCTGAAACACCAAAGAAACTCTAATTTCACCTCCTTTTTGAGAAACTTTAAGCAATGCAGTTTATGTCCTACAGCACGCTAAAATACAACTTTAAAGTGACAAAGCTTAACAAGGTGGCAGTTTCCAGACAAGTTCCCATTTTCCTGGAAGGGCCCGGGGATCTCTTTGGGCTGATATTCCCAGAGCCAATGCTGCTGTGCGCAGTGACTGTGGAGAGAAGGGCTGAGGCTCAGCCACCTACCAGGGACCACGGCTCAAGCGGGAAGGGTTTGAGCAGTCTCTGAAGGCTCTCTGCTGTTAACATCAACTTAAACTGAATTCTAAATGTTTCCAGACTTTCTTGAAAATTATAAACACTTTGAACACCAGAAAAACCCGTTTAACCCTAATTTAAGACCTAATTTAGGCGCAGTCTCCAGGCCAAATGGCAGACTTAACTATGCAGAATAGCTTCTGCCCAGATCTCCCAGACAGGAAAGAGCAGACTAATAAAAATTCAAGTGACAAACCACAGAAACTCCTTTCCAGCCAAGCACAAAAAGCCTCAGTTCAGATTATATGGTGCATGCAGCCTAAATATTTTTGTTCAAAATTATTTGCTCATTCCTCGGCAGTATCATGATTTAAATGCATTAGTGCTGTGTCCCTCTCTCTGCTATAGAGCTGAAAATAAAATCTAAAAACTAGTAGCCATGACTCAAAGAAGTGCATATTCCAAAGATAATTAATGGGCAGGTTCATCCTGCAATCAGGGATGATACTGACTATAATGCTGACTAAAGGAGCTGATGAAAATCCCTCAGGACAGCAGCAGCCACTGTCACTGCCTGTGTGGTACAATGCAATCCCTGGGGAAAGTGGGGCTGGAGACAGAGTCCTCCATTTCATGCTGAGGATCTAATGAGGTCCTGGAGCTGCTGCAGGGCTGCAGCCCCTCTGCTCTGGGCCAGGCTGGGAGAGCTGGGAATGTTCCCCTGGAGAAGGGAAGGCTCCAGGCAGAACTCAGAGCCCCCTCCAGGGCCCAAAGGGGCTCCAGGAGAGCTGGAGAGGGACTGGGGACAAGAAAGAACAAATTAGAGTTGTAAGAAATCCCATCTTTTCCCAAGTGTAGTGATCCCTGCGGGATCAGCTCTGTCCCCCAGCCCACGCAGGGCACCCGGGAGCTGCAGTGCCCAGCTGTGCCCAGCTGCAGAGGCAGCAAACTCTGCTCCTTGCCCGGGGCTCACAGGCACAGCAGCCCTCACACAGAGCCCCCAGACACAGCCTGCAGCTGCTGAGGCACTGCTGGGGCTGGGGGGAGGCAGGTGGAAAGTTTGGGAGCTTCAAAGAAACTCAGCTGCCACGTTATTCTCCTGGCCACAGAACTGTGCCCATCCCCAGGTCCTCCTGCCTCTTGCCCTGCTCTCTCGCCGGCCCTGTCGGCTCCAGCACTGCCATGAAACTTTTATATCCCCAAAGTGCAGTAAAAGCATATAATAGAATCCCAGGAGGGTTTGGGTTGGAAGGGACCCTAAAGGCCACCCTGGCACTGCCAGACAGAAGTGACAAGCAAGGAAAATTGGATTTTTTCATTCAAAATTTTTGAAAATTCCAAGGAAATCGGGAACACTAAGAACACCCTATCTTGCACGTGTTTTGGCTGATCAAGCTCAGCGACACGTGATCGACTTCCACGAGCTCTGGAGAGGGAGAATTCCCTCCAAATTTACTGTGCAGTACATTTCCTGAGAAACTTCCAATCATGCTACCCAACTTCAGGAAAATAACAGAACACCAGAAAATAGAGATTTGGAGTTCAAGAAATACTGGCATCAGGTGGGTTTGACTCCATGTCTAGGTTTGCTTTTAAACCCATTATTTACAACAAATGGCTCCTAGCAGAGCCCAGAGCAGAGTCCCAGCATCCAGCCCCTGCCATAGCCAGAGTGTGGAGATTAGCCCTGGAATATAAGCAGAGTGATTAGTACCAGGAATTGATATAGATATGATGCATCTTGCTGTCAATTAAATGGGGGAGCGAAGAAAAGCTGCACACAGGGATTCCATCTGCAGTAACATGATTAGTTTGGCAGTGAACAAGTGTGTTTACTGAAATAAGCAATTGCTGTTTATATCTACAATTTCTCAGGCAAGAGTTCCCTGAATGGTTTTGATTACACTCTTAGTGAGAGGAATTTAGTTTGGCAGTTTGAATTTAATCATCAAGTTATAAAGTGATCTAGTAATCCATAATCCAGTGCTCTCGTTAATTTGCTACTGTAAATCTCCAGGTAGGTTGCAGAGTCAAATTCATCATCCTTACTCATTTAAACAAAAAAAAAATGCAGTAATTAGAACTCCCCAAAGCAGGCCCTGATGCATTATCTTACTATCACACTATTGGATTCACCTTGCTGAGCCATTCCTACTGACCAACAGTGTGCTCACACACCAGGAAGAGCAGGGTTGGGAAAGGACAGCAGAATCCTGCAACCACAAACCAAAGCACTGCCTTTCCCCTCAGTGATCATGAGGGGAGAGGGGAAGGAAAAGCCAGCAGTGGTCTCCAGCTGAACTTGGCATGTCCAAGAACACCCACCTCACACCTGGCACCAGCCTGTGGAGGCTGATGCATTAAATAAAGCCCCAAAACCAGAATGCAGCAATGCAGCCAGGAAGCAGGAGCATCTGTGTCCAACTCTGTGTCCCCATCAGTGCTGGAAGTGCTGGTGAAGCAGCCAGCAAAGGCTCACTGTGCCACCTGGGCCGTGCAGGTGTCTGAGTGTTTGAGGCCAAGTCACAGAATTCCAGAGTGTTTTGGGTGGGAAGGGACCTTAAAGCTCATCCAGCCATGGGCAGGGACACCTCCCACTGTCCAGGGTGCTCCAAGCCCTGTCCAGCCTGGCCTGAGACACCTCCAGGGATGGGGCAGGGCTAGAATGACAGGAGCTTTAGGCTCCTTCCAATCCCTGCTGTTCTGGGATTCAGTGATTCAATTCCAGTTGCATAAATGTGACTCAAATGCCAGCAGATGTGTGTGGACAGAAAAATTAGTTGGGATAAAAGCACGGGTGGTTCTGTGATTTTGACTCCATGGCCATGCTCTGTAAAACTCTGGGGTTTAATCTGTCTCTGGAAGTTCAGAGCAGCCATCCATCCCCAGAAAAAAGAGGAACTCCCTGAATTCTGGAGTACTGCAGACAAGATGCAACAAGTGAGCTCTGCAGGTGACTTTTCCCTCCCAACTCCTCTTATTTAGCAGTCCTAAAAGGTGCCATTTCTGACAGCAATGAAGCCAGGCTGTAAAACCCTGGGACAGAGACTCTGGAGAGAACATTACCAGCTTGGAGCAAGGCAGGCAGCCCAATGGGGAGCTCACTTGAAATGCTGGGGTTTATTTTCTGCAACAGTATCTGAAGCCATAAGAATCCTGCCTTATCCACTTCCAGCTTGGCTCCCCAGACATGACTCATCTCATTCCCAGCTGCTCCTCCTCCTCCCCATAGAAACAGCCAGAAATGGGATTTAAAGACCATTGTGGACGTGGGGTCATGGTGGCCTTGGCAGTGTTGGGGGAATGGTTGGACTGGGAGTCTCGGAGGAATTAGCAAGTCCATGGTGCAATGGTGAATAAGGGAGCTCAAGAGCACAGCCCCTCCAGCCCTGCTGGGAGGAGCAGATATCCAGGGAAATCTGTTTTCTCCAGCAGCAAGATGCAGTGCACAGACTGACATGGGACGTGCTGCTTTGCTGAGGCAGGGCTGCAGCACCAGCCTGCCCTGCTGGGGGAGCTGACCCTGTCCATGCCCCCTCAGCTGGGCCACAGCCCTGCAGGGACCACAGGGCTGGGCTGTACCCACCAGAGGCAGCAGGAGCCTGCCCTACCCCTGTCTTGGCACACACCCTGTCCCCAGCCCGAGGAACCCAGCAGGAGCTCGCACCAGCTCTGTGCTGAGCCTGGGATGTTCACAGGTAGTGCTGGTGGTTTCAATTCCAGCCTCTCAGCTTGAAAACACCGTGCAGACAGCACTTTACTTCAGCAGGTCTTTCCACTCCTCCTCTAACTATGTAAAGCCCCCAGTGGCAGCCAAAGGTCATTTTTTAAAACTATTTGTACAAGCCTGACATATGCTGTGACAGATTTTAAGTTCCCTATTTTATCAAAAATCATAATTAATACTTACGTGTTTGTTTCTATGCTGAGAAAATTGAGAGAGGCCAAAAACTGTTGCTATGGCACCTCCTCCAATGAGAGCAGTTCCTTTCACTGCCTTCTGAAATGCCATTTTTTACTGGAAGAAAAGAAGATAAAAATTAATTGGCAGTTTTACCATGTCAGGATCTGGTACACA
Organism: Molothrus aeneus; assembly: GCF_037042795.1. NCBI lineage: Eukaryota > Metazoa > Chordata > Aves > Passeriformes > Icteridae > Molothrus > Molothrus aeneus. The sequence goes on along the minus strand of NC_089652.1, from coordinate 38,260,466 downwards.
CAGAAGAAACCACTTGAAGAAACTAATAACAATGTTGTGACAAGTTGAAATTTAGGGTAGCAATATCTTAATTAGAGATTTTCACTGCAATATTAGTAACTTCTAAACAAAGTCTAGACAGAGGCAAGCCAGAGCGCTCTGGTGTCTGCTGAGAAAGCTGCAGGATGAAAGAGGATTGAGATCAGAGCAGACAGACACACCCCACAGTGACCCTGAGTGTGACAGGCACTGCCAATCCCACGGAAGGACAGAGCAGGAACAGCCTGTCTGCAGTGACAGTGCCACCAACCCTCATCCCAGCAGCACAGCGACCGATGGGCTCCTCGCCAGCTCCTGCAGCTGCCTGCCCGTCCCATCACACACACCCCTGCTGCAGCCCCTGTGCCGTGCGGGCAGGAGCTGCCCCGAGCCCAGCCCGTCCTACCCGGGGTGCAGCAGGAGCGGGGCCCGCAGCGAGCAGCAGCAGCGCGCACAGGGACAGCACCGAGTGGCACTCTGCACCCAGCTCAGAGGGCTTGAAACCAGCCCTATGTGGGTCAGGCAAGTTCTTAATAGACCCAGTGTTCGGATCCTGAATGACAAATGCGCACGGGGCTGAGCGGAATGTTAAACAGGCCCAGCCCGCCCCGTGCTCCCAGCACGCGGGGCTCCCACGCCAGGGACAGCATCCCTCCCACCTGGGGACCAGCACCAGGGCTCCCCGGGACACCCTGGCCTGGCCACACTCCCCAGCAGTCCCCAGACAGTGATTCAGCACCACCAAGGCTCAAAGCAGGGGCAGACCGTGTGTGCAGCCCTGCGCCAGCACTGCAGCACCAGCGCCCTTACCAGGCATGGGGAGCGGCCCTGGGCCAGCAGCAGGGAGCCAGCTCCCCATGCCAGACGTGGAAACATGTTCCCAGGCTGCAATGCCTCAAAGGAAGGAATTCCTGGTTGGGAGGGTGGGCAGGCCCTGGCACAGGTGCCCAGAGCAGCAGTGGCTGCCCCTGGATCCCTGGCAGTGCCCCAGGCCAGGTTGGACACTGGGGCTGGGAGCAGCCTGGGACAGTGGAAGGTGTCCCTGCCCACGGAATGAGAGGAGTTCTGAAGTCCCTCCCAAGCCAAAGCTTGACCTCATTCCCTGAGCACTTTGCCTGCAGCACACTGAGCATGGGGGAAATCCCCCACACAATTTCTGGGGCAGGCATTTGATGCAGAGCTGCTGAGTGTACAAACTGTGTAAGGGATCATGTATGGAAGGCTAAGACTTGCAGCTTCCCACAAGTTTTTCCAAAGAGGGGCATTTATGCTCTTGGAGACTCCCACCATGCCTGCCTTTCCCGTATCACATTTTCCATTTACTTCTTACTATGGCTGCAAAAAAAAGATCAGCTTCATCTTTCCTTTGAGGCATGACAGGGAGTGAAAGAGAAAAGAGACAGACAAACCCCAGCAAAAAAAGCTCCTGGGAGGGAAGTTACTGTGGAGGTCTGGCCTTAAACACTACAGCACCTCCATAAAAACAGACAGGAACACTATGGACAGTCACAAAGTTGGATCACAAGGTGGAATCCAGGAGAGCACAGGAACTGGAAGAGCAGCAGGAACATCCAGGAGAGCACAGGAGGAGAGCACAGGAGCTGAAGAGCAGCTGGAACATCCAGGAGAGCACAGGAGGAGAGCAGAGGAGCTGAAGAGCAGCTGGAACATTCCCGTGGCCATCCCCACACTGAAGGAGCTCAGGCGTCACTCCCACCTGCCTGCAGCCACGGCACACAGATGGTGACAGGAGCACTGCACACCCCAGGCAGCACTGCAGGACACACAGCTGTGCCCGAGGCTGCCAGGAGGCAGGAATGACAGCTCTGCTGTCCAAGGAAGGCTGGTGGCAGTACTGGAGTACCTCCACAGCCCTCATGCAGCAGCAAAGGAGTGTCTCTGAGAGCCCGGAGCCCTCCAAGCGCCTGTGCCAGAACACAACAATGCAGGGAGCTGAAAAGGAACAAATCAGCATCTTCCAGGGAGCCATGTCACACGTCTGCAGAGATGCTGGCTTGCAGGAAGACAAAGGGAAGCATGCCCTTTCCATGCTGTATGAGCTCAGGAGGAAGGGTGCTGGCTGAAGCACAATCCCTGCTCAGAACCAGGGTTCCTGCAAGCACAGACACCCCTCAGCCCTGCTTCTCATCCCCTGGCTTGGACCTCTCCTGGGACTTCATTTGGGACACCAGGGACACACCTGCCAGTTACAGCATTCCTTTCCATGGGATTTGCACAAGGTACACTAACCACTGACTAAGAGGCTCAGCGATTGTCACCTGAGCCCAGCCCGGTCCAGCTGTTCCAGCTGAAGGGACATTAGACATGCCACAGCGCACAGCTTTCCCACTTTCATCCTGCAGGTAGCATCTCTAACACCCAGAAAGGGACTCGATGGCCCTCTGCAAGAGGATTTCTGGCCTCAGGGCTCCCCACTCCTTGCCTGGCCCCGGGGCGTGTTGCATTAGCTCTCCTCAGAGCTGGGAGCCGATTACAGGCAATTCTCCCTGAAGGAGAAGGAACTCTCCCAGCAGACCAGGCTGCTCAAATTGCCACATCAATCTTGCTCACCATCCCTAAGAGGAGCTTATCCAGGAGAGAAAGGAAAATAGGGCTTAGCATAAGCCACTCTAGCAGAAAGGCAGACAGGCATTCCAGCCAGACGGTGCTTTTACACCTGGAACAGCTCAATTGCATCCCGGCAAACACGAGCCTGCATTTCTGAGGATGTGTTTGGATGAGGCTGGGCGAGCTCAGGGCACTGCAGGTGGGCAGGGCCCGGGCACTGCTGGCACCAGGCTGCTCCAGGCTCTGCCAGGGCACGGCTCAGCTCTGGCTGTTCCCAAAGGAACGGCTCTGCAGGCAGCAAGTGGCTCACAAGGTCTCCTCTGGAAAGGAAGATGACCTGAACGCTGCCTGGTGGCCACAAGCCACAGGGAAACGAGAGGCTCTGGTCAGATACTGGGTCTTTGCCCCAGCTCTGTCCCACATGGCTGAGGAAGGCTGCTGCCAGCTTTGGGCAGGATCCACCCCAGTGCAGATGAAAGGGGAAGGAATGCAGCCCATGTGGTTCCCACAGGCTGCACCAGGGAAGAGCCCACGCTCACAAACCCCTCCTCTGCTGGGAGCAGGTACTGAAACCTGCCTCTCTTCCAAGCTGAGATCAATAGCTTGCGACAGAAATGGGATTTTACTTTAATGAAAATTATAATAGCAACCAGCATGAGAAGTGCTACAGTCAGAAATGTCATCTTTCCATCACGCAAATATTCTGAATCACCTTTAAAATTGGCTCAGAGTGTTTCAGTGCTGTCAGTGCCATCTGACACACTAAATCTGCATGTAAAGCCTTACCCTTGATTTCAATAGAAGCCATAAATGGCACCTTTGGACCCATGGCCTCACCTGGAGGGTGGGCTGAGGTCCCTGACAGGCTCTAGAACAAGCTGTGGCAGGAGCAGGAGCCCTTGGCTGGCGTGGGAAGAGCTAGGAGCACATCACAGGGAGTAGCTACTGCATAGAGTGATCTGTCCAAGGAGTTCAATATCCCCAGGGAACAGTTCCCAGGAACAGCTGAGCACTGGTGAAGATTCAGAGGGACGTGAGCTCAAACTGCTATTAAAGGATTCATGATAAGAAGAAACAGACTTTAAACTTGAAAGGACACAAAGGGGCGGGGAAAGCAGTCTACAGAAAATGGAAACTACACAAAAGATTTATCAGCACAAGTTCCTGCTTTCAATTTCCAAAAGTTAATACAAACCCTAGTCACAGTAGGAAGTCCTTGGTGCATTCCTTAACCATCAGTCACGCTCACTTGGACTACAGCAACATGGAATAGCCACTTCCAGAGGAGTCTCCCACTCCAGACCCAGGCTGGTGACCAGCTCCTGCCTTGGTGAGGTCCCCAGGTGACCCTCCCCAGGTATCAGACCCTGGACCTGCTGTGTCAAAGGCAAGGGCTCCACTTCAGCAGTCAACGCACTCCTGACACTGCTTCAACCCCAAAAAAACCCTACAAGGCACCACTTACAGCCTGGGTTTCAAAGAAGAGATTTCAACAGCCATCCTCAGCAGATGCCTCTGCACAGCACATCCCACACGGCAGACCTCTGCCACCCGCAGCCCTCAGCAGGCTGGCACAGATCCTGGGAGTGACTTGCCTTCCTTCTTCCCGTAATGCCCGGCCCAGCCAGCTGCCAGACCATTGCCTGGATGTTCTTGGGACTTGTGCAACCCACTCCCACCCGAGGCAGCAGGCGGCTGAAAGCTTTGGGTGCGCCACAACCGCCAGGTACAGGCTGGATATGAGCAGCCCAGGGCCAAGGCTTGGGGAAAGAATGAAAGGAATGAGGGAAGGGGACCGGCGGGGAGCTCAGCCCCGGGGCCAGGAGGATGAAGCAGGATGGGTACTGCAGCAGAAGCAGAGGCACAGATGGGTGGAGGCTGCAGAGCTGCGCCGCAGCAGCGTGAGCCGCCCCGCGCTGCCATCAGGCAGGCTCTGAGACACACACAGCCCGCGAAACCGGGAGGAGAAACCCAATCTGTTATGTTGGATACCCGTGTGCCTTACGGGGCCATTACCATGGAATCCGGGCGCTTCGCATTCCATTGCAAACGAACACGTCTAATAAAGTGAGTCACTCCATGCAAGGCTTAAAAATAGAAAACTTATAATCATCTCCACTACGGTTTGCATAACCTGCCATTGGCGCAGGAGCATTGTCTAATTCCTTCCTTCCCAAAGCTCCTCAGGTGAGTTTGGGACGATGACAGGCGCAGACTGATGTCCCTCCGGGCTGAGCTGAGTCCTGCCCCTCCAAAGAGCTGCAGTCCTGCCCTCAGCTGCCTCCAACCCAGCTCTCATCCCTCTCGCAGGACTATTCATAAGGTGGCCACGGTGGCCCAGCAGCAAGGCCTGGGTTAAGCTCTGACTGGGGCACTTTCAGCCTTTAAAGCCCTACTGGTCTGTTACCCGCAGTTTCAGGGTGTGTCAATGCAGGAAGCGGCCAACTAACCAGAAAAGGGGATGTAACCAGAAAAGAGCCCAATTAGCACCCTGTTAAGCAGGTCATCTAGCAAGCTGTCTCTCGTGTGCCTTTGAGAGGCCGGGAGTGGTTAATGTTACACGGGATGTCAGGCCAGAGCAACTGAAGTAGCTGGAAAGGAACTGATTAAAGCTTAACCCAACCCAAGCTGGAGATGCTTCCCCTGCGGGGCAGATCTCTGGTGAGGAACAACCCAACACACCCCAAGGAAGGGCTCCAGAGGGTCCCACCAGGGCTGACACAGCACGGACACGTCCACTCTCCAGAGCCTGCCCTGGAACCTCCCCAGTCACTCTGGGCTCTCAAACACAAGGCAGGCACTGCAATTAAAGTCATTATCCAAGACCACCTCTCCAGCCAAGCACAGGAGCACAACCTGCAATATCCACCCAGCTCACAGAGTCACCCCACAGCCATGGAACATCCTGCATGCAGGATTTAAACCCCCAACCCCCCCGGCCACGCCATGGCGTAAGTGGAAGCCAAGCAGCACTTCACCATATGGGGAAAGTCCTTCCCACGCTCCAGCACAGGCAACCAGCTCGGCTCCCATGCCCAAAAATGGCTGTGGCACTTGTCAGGCACAAAAATAAAGGAGAAACAAAGCAGAAAATAGGTATCCTATCCTCATTCCTCCTCTTGGTCCTACTGCTTCCAACTGCTTCATCTGCCTTCTGTACCCAGACATCAAGATATTCCCACCCTGCTTTAGAGGATGGAACCACTGATGTGAACTCTGTCCCACAAGGAACAAACTGTTTTAGCTCCTCTTTCGAATGTCTAGTGTCGAGTGTTTCGATTTTAGCCTAACCACTTCTTTTTCTGCTGCTTCATTACCCTCCCACTTACAGATGATAAGGGGAAAAGTCCTCTGTGTAAATCCCTCTTGGAATTTCAATAGCAATAGTCTTGTCACAGACAGTAGCATGTCTCTGGCAACGAGGCAACACTGCAGACAGGGATGGCTGTAATCCCAAGAACTGTATCTAAGGACTAACAGGAATACAAAGAAACTCCAATCTCAACAGGTACTTTGAGCTTTCCCAGCATACACACATCACAATGTATTTATCAAGTTCTAGATGAAAGTATTTCAATTCCCTCCTGTCCCATGGGAAGGAGTGGGAAGCCTGGTCCCCAGCCTGATCACTGACTAATGTGTGCAGGATGTTTTCCACACTTTTGTGTTCTTGTGCCAATATTGTTTTAGCTTAAACTTCTCAGATAGTCACTCTTGCTTTCACTGTTGGTGGGGGTTAATATCAGCCATCAACCAGGCACACAATACAATGACTGTGAGCCAATTACTGCCACTAGAAAGAAACGCACTTGTCAGATACAGTTAATTTATAGCTGTTTCCCTTTTTTTACATATCCTTCATTCCCCTCATTTTTAATGCGGATATTGGAACAGACAGTCTGCCAGTTCAGCTTGCTCCCAATGCTGGCACCTTACCCATGCTCTTCCTTCCACTCCCTGGCCAAAGACTCAAGGAGCAGGGGTTAGAAAACAAGGTGTTTCGCTTTTTACAAGACTGGACATATACCTGCACACACAATCAGGAACCTGCTCAAAAAATAGCTGCTAACTAGGTGAACACTTAGGTGTGGCAAGGAAGTAGCCTAATTTTATATCCTGGGATACAGACTGAGACCTGATAGCACATGCAAATCCAATCCTGGAGGAGGGGCCTGTGTTCAGAATCACTCTGAAATCAGAACCAACGCTTCATTTGAGAAGCTTTGCAAAGCAAATAAAAACAACCCAGTCCAAGACTTTGGACTCCATCCACAGGATCTGGCTGTGATTCGGGGTGAGTTCACCTGGAAACCCCTGGAGACAGAGCTACACGCTGGCTCGGGAACCTGGCCCAGAGAGACCCTTTTAGGGATATGGAATGTTTCCAAAATCAATACTGCGATGTTGTGGAAGAGCTCTGATTACAAACCGTCTGTTCCTTACGTAACAAAAGCTATTTCCTAAAGTGAAGCTTTTTGGAAGAAATAGGCTGCATCTACATTAGAGCTAATTAGTGGAGCCCTAGAGCCCAACAGCTGCTGCAAACAGCTCTGTGGTCTCTGTGCTCTGTAGTGTTTACCCCAAGTGGCTCCAGTGATCCACAAGCACCCACAGAGCAGTGGAAGTGAAGGAATCCTTCCTTCCTTAAAGGGTGATCTACTTCTGTCCCACTTACTTCAGCTTTCTTTTTCCACCCTTTAATTTTTATTGCACAGAATCCCCAGAAATACTGAAGTTGGGAAATCCCTCCAGGATCATGGAGCCCCAGCTGTGGCCATGCCCACCCTGTCCCCAGCCCAGAGCCCTGAGTGCCACCTCCACAATTCCTGGGACACCTGCAGGGATGGGCACTGCAAACCTCCCTGGGCAGCTGCAATCCCTGAGCCCCCTTTGCATGGGGAAATTCCTGCTGTGCCCACCCTGAGCTGCCCTGGGCCAGCCTGAGGCCGTTCCCTCTGCTCCTGTCCCTGTGCCCTGGAGCAGAGCCCAGCCTATTCCCGTTTCCCACCTCGGCCGTGGTGTCCCTTGCCCAGCAGGTCCCAGGAGGGTGGCAGGGACAGGGATCAGCACCCTGATGCTCACATCCTGTGCTCCCAGGAGCACATCCACCATGGCACAGCTAATCCCTGCTGCTCAGGGACCCAGCTGCCCAACTACAGCCACGAGGCCAAGAACATACAGTGGCTTGGTTAATCTGTACAGCCAGGCTGGCAGAGCTGGCTGAGACTGAGGGTACCCAGCCCATAAAAAGGCAAAATAACTCCCCAGGCCCTGTTTGGCAGCATACAAACAAGCACCAGCACAAGGAAGATGTTGCCTAACTGAGCTACTTGCAAATGCCAAGCCCTGTTTTGAAACCATCAGCTACGAGTGGAAGGTGAAAGTCACAACTGCAGACTGACAGCAGAAAACCCACATTTCTTTCAAATGTTTGCTAAAGCCTGCAGAGACTTGTGTGGAGACAAAGCAGGCAGCAGCAAGGAACCTGCAGGAGCTGTCCTTTGGAAAACTGCTCTGCATGAATGGCCTCTGCACTGACCACATCCTGCCAGCTTCCTAAATTCCTGTCGGGGACAGCCAGCAGGTAGAAATGGATCTCTAGAGAAAATACTACATTATGCAGCAAGGTCCAGCTCACAACGTTGTTATTATTACTGTGCTCCTGTGCACACACATAATTAAGCAAAACAAAGTGTAAATCCATATACATACACAACCAAAATAAGGCTACCAATTAGATACAAGGGGCGTGAATCATTTTTTATGCACACTTGTGTCTACCCAAAACTTCCATCCAACTTTAGACTAAGTAAGCTCCTAATGCCTAATGTTAAAATGAATAATATTCTGGTTATTGCTATTGAAGGGGCAATACTGGACTTTGCTTTACATATTAACACAGACAGATCCTGAACTATCAGACCAAGTATTTACTGGCTAATCACTCACTGCCCATCACTGAAAATTCCTGAAGAACTGTAACCAAGAATAAGCAAGGAAAAGAAAAGAAGGAAAGGAGCAGGGAAGAGAAGAAAATGCAAATCCTTTGGAGGGGGGCCCCTGCTTCCCAGCAGGTGAAAGGAGCTGCTCTCAGCACACCTGTACTACCTGTTCACCAGAGTACATCAAGGAGGGAGTAAATTTGGCTGCTTTGGAGCCCAAGCTCTCCACACACACATTTACATCTTTTCCTGTAGAATCAGGCTTACAAACATTCACTGACTGCTTAACAGAGGTAAAAACTCAGAGAAGTTTAGGACACCAAGCAATGGTCCCACGAGTACGTTCAGCGGAAGTAATAACTTACTTTCATTTTACAAAGTTCAGTGTAATTACAGCTGTGCTATTTCTTACCAAGAATTTGGGAGCTTTTTTATAATGGGAGATATTATTTCTGTCAGCTCCAGCCAAAAAAAAAAAAAATATAGTTAATGAGCTCTGCAACCTCCTTATTTATTATATATGGATACCTACAGGCACACAGCAGCTGTCCTGATAGGGAGACACTGAGGCTGGACCTCTTGTTGTGGGACATTCTTAGGGATGACCCACAGACAGGACAGCTGCCAGGGGCTCTGCACCACTTCTGTAAAACTGCCACACTCTCCTTTTTTTTGGTATTTTTTTTCCCATCCAAAAGCTTAAATAAAGCAGGGGGAGGAGGCTGAGAGCACTTGGTAGTGAAAGCTGCTGTATAAGATCATAGAGTCATTGAATGGTGTGGGTTGGAAGGGACCTTTAAAGCCCATCCCACCCCACCCCTGCCGTGGCAGGGACACCTTCCCCCGTCCCAGGTGCTCCCAGCCCCAGGGTCCAGCCTGGCCTTGGGCACTGCCAGGGATCCAGGGGCAGCCACAGCTGCTCTGGGCACCTGTGCCAGGGCCTGCCCACCCTCACAGGACGGATTTCTTCCCAATATCCCATCCACCCGTGCTGTTCTTGAGCCTTCCAGAGGGAATGATAAAATCCCAGAATGGTTCGGGTGGGGAGAGACCTTAAAGATGCTCCGGTCCCACCCTGCCATGGGCAGGGACACCTTCCCCTGTCCCAGGTGCTCCCAGCCCCAGTGTCCAGCCTGGCCTGGAGCACGGCCAGGGATCCAGGGGCAGCCCCAGCTGCTCTGGGCAGCAGGGCAGCATGTGGAGGGCAGGCAGGCAGGATGCGTTTGATACGCGTTTAAAATAAAAGCACTGCGGTGTTCAAGGCGCTCCACCCGCGCGTCCGGGCCGGCCCCGCTCCCTCATCCCGCCCGCCGCGGCTCGGACCCCGCTGAGCCGGACCCGAGAGGCACTTACTGCGGAGCGCCGGGAGCCCGCGTCCCTCTGCGGGCTGCTCGCCGGCCGCGGGAGGAGATCAGCGAGGGCGGCTCTCTCCCTGCCCGCCCTCCGCCTGCAGCAGCCAGCCGGGCTCCCCCGAGCTCCGCCTCGAACACCGCCGGCGCCTCCCCGCCCTGCTCCCCGCCCGGGGCCGCGGCTGCCCCGCCAAGGCCGCGGGAGCGCCGCCGCTGCGGCCTGGGCCCGCGGGGAGGGGCCCGCTGCGGCCTCCTCATCCCCGGCCTTGCGTGATGGGGGTCGCCGCCCATGGCGGCCCCTCCCCGGGGCCGCGCCCGTGGCGGTACCGGAGGCGATACCGGAGGCCTGCGGCCCACGCGTGGGGCCCGGCTCCGCCGCCCGCGCAGATGATCGTGGTCTTCAGCTGTCTGGGTGTCATTTCCAGTCAGTAAACAACTGCAAGGATTGGGTTTCGTGAGTTCTGCAAAGTCAGTGATATTCAGTCACTGGGGATGGGTGATGGGAGAGCAGTGTTTATCCCAGGAACATTAGTGCTCTTAAAAGGAGCTAAGATCTCGAGTGGCAGCTGGAATTAGAAGATACTCTGGCTTAGAAGCTGTCAACTGAAGAGAAAGAATTGAAAATAAAAGGGAAAAGACCAGACAATGATTCATTGTTTTCTAAGGATATGGTTTTAAGGTGTGTGGTGTTTGGAGCACAAAGGAAGAATAATTGGGATACAAATAAAATAAATTTTTTTTAAAAGGATTAATATGCTTTTTCTGGCAAATAATTTCATCATGACCCAACACAGAAATTCTGGATGTGGATGCCTACCCCATATATGTGTTCCAAGATGGCACTAGATGTTGTTTCATCCATCTCTAACAAATATTTGTTAGAGCTAGGAGAATCCCCTTTCTTCCCACCCCTCAAAGTGGTTGTCTACCCACATGTAGCTGCACTGTCAGTGTTCATGTATGACAAATTTTGATTGATACAGGGCAGTTTTTGAGTGCAAAATGTATCTATGGCCAGTTTGCAAGTGATCATTTTGTGCACCCCAGTACTGCTGTGTCTCATCAGCTTTTTCCAACCTGCAAAATCTTGAAGGGGGAAGAAAATGAGAGCATTGTACTACTCTCATCATAAAGGGAAAGTGAAAACTTCATAAAGATCGCAAGCAATCTCACTTTCTAGGGAAGGTTCTCCCCACCTTCACAGTGCAGCTACCAATAAACAGGGATGGGCTGCTCCCTCCCCTACTTTAGGCTTCTGTTCAACTACTACAGTCTTTTTATCTTCGTTACTGATTGTTTAACATTGGGCTTCATAAGTTTGAAGAGTGAAAGAATTTTACAAGGTTAAGTAAAAAAATGAGATGCCTGAAAGTATTGCAAATTTCATCCCTCTCAAGTCTGTTTTTTATTTAATGCCTGGATGAAAATATTACCTCCAGAGTAAGTCTCCGTGCGTGTGGCTTGGTCCCCGGGACACCTGCCAAGACAGGAATTTCAGATGCCCGAAATCATGTGCTCAGCAGGTGTAAATTGTGTGCAGGGAGAGTTCACCTTTTGTCCTCAACCCCAGAGGCAGTTTCTCTTCATTAGCAAGGGAAGATGGGGAAAAAGATCATCATCGTTTCCTGACTGCATGCCAAAGTTATGTATCATAAGAAGAAAATCTGTTCATACGTTCACAAATATGTTTTCTGCTAATCTGTCTTGAGGAAAATGTCTTTGTGAGGAGCGAGGGTGGTGACAGTTGCAGGAGAGTTGAGACAAAGGGACAGAAACAGATGCAGAATTTCTCTGCTGGGATTTTTCCAGCAGGATCCAGGGTAGGTCCTGCCGATGGAAAATGCAAGTGCCTGGTGGTGGCTGTGGTGAGGCATTGAAATCATTCCCGTCTCGGGCTGGGGGTGTCGGGTGTCACTGCAGGTACAGCCCATGGCTTTCCCCGTGCTCAGCTCACCGCCCAGCAGGATGTGCTGCTGCTGCTGCTGCTGCTGCTGCTGCTGCTGCTGCTGCTGCTGCTGCTGCTGCTGCTGCTGCTGCTGCTGCTGCTGCTGCTGCTGCTGCTGCTGCTGCTGCTGCTGCTGCTGCTGCTGCTGCTGCTGCTCAGGTGTTCCCCTGCCCTGCAGCAGATAAATCCAGCGCTCTGAGGGAGAGAGAGGAGCTGGTTTTCCTGTTACGGTGTGTTATCACTGTAATTATGTCTGATTGTTGGCTGTCCCATCGAGATCCCGCACCAGGGCTGAGCCACAGAAACAAATGCAAGAATTGCAGCTTTAAAAGAATAAGGTCACGGGTCACATTATTGGTGGCAGAACAAACACCGTAATTAATTGGCCTCTCCCTGCAATGGCAGCACAGGAGGGAATGGAAGGAAGGGATGTGGAGCATCCTTGTTTTTCTGGGGCAAATGGCCCAGCTAGGTCTGATGGACATTGTGAATTCGTTGGTAAAGAAAAGAAGGAGGACAGTATCTTTTAGAAAGCAAGACTGCTTGGACTAGTCAAGAGTAGTTATTTTCTCTTTAAACGTTTAAGGAGCTTTGTTGTGGCAGGAAATATGAAAAGAAAAATCTATTAAATTTATTTTCTGTACCTGTGCTGGAGTGAGAAACTGTATTCAGCAAAAGCAAGGCAAAAGGCTCTTCAGAATTTGTGCTGTATTATTTTTTTCTCTCAGACAATGACAGATGAAAACCAGCCCTGGGACTGTACATGTCTACTGTTTATCCAGGTATTTTCTCCATTGAATTGATTAGGAAAAGCTTAGAAAACCTGTTCAAAGACACATACAGTGACTTTTTAAAATTCCCAGCCTTGTATCCTGTAATGAATAAATCCAGGATTTGAGTCTCCTGTTTGTTTCCAGTGCCCATTTCCCCAGCATTGCCTGCCTGATGGCTTTCCTTTGGGACACTTTAGGCAGGATCTGGGACAAACAGTTTCAGGGTGTCCATGCATTTATAAGGAACTTACAGATTGCCAGCAACATCATCAATAATTGTGCCGGGAAGAGTTATTTTAAATAACCACATGTATCATTGTCAATTTGGTTTCAGTGACCTTTTGTGATCCAGAACGATTCCATTGAAAAAGAAAGGATATTGGAAAATCCCTGAGAGGCTGGTATCTGGAGCAATCAGCATTCCTGGATGGGAGTGGCTCCTCTGTGTCCTGTGGCAGGGATATCTCGCCCCATTTTCCCTCAGCACCATGCCAGCCATCCTGTACCTTCCCCAGAATTTCAGATTATGCTTTTTCATCTACTGAAATATTTCTCCCTGCAGATTTAAATAATTAATTGGGACGTGCCTGGTGGGTCTTGAGCTAAACTTCAGAGAGGCAGCAGATATGTGTGACCAAGTGACCTTTTGCTGTCCTGCTCGTCCCCGCGCGCTCGCTGTGCTCAAAGGGACGCTGTCAAAATTGCTAGGCCTTAAAACTTTAACCCGCACTGACAAGTTGTTCTACATTATAAGTCTCCCCTAAAAGATTACCAGGATTGTTTTGTTTGTTTTGTTCCAACCATCTTTGCTGAGGGCTCCACAGTACGGATTCATTTGTCCTTTTGGGTAGGTGGATATTTTTAAATGCCCGGCTTATTCCGTGACCTGTTAAAATCGAGTTGATGTGCGTGTGCTCCACTCAGCGGAGAACTCGCCGGGGATGGAGCAATTTCTCTGCACTCCGGAAGAGGAGACAGGAACACGCTTGGGAAACCTTTATGGAGAGGCTTTGAGAAGCCATTTTGCAAGGCCTCTTGTTATCTTCAGTGCTTTGGAAGTCTTGACTGGGCTTGCCTGGTGTGTGAGTTAGTGAAACACCAGCTGGTTCTTACACAGAGGTTTGCTGTCCTTCATGGTGCTCTGATTTACTCATTGGGCTTTATTTCTAAGATCTCCATTTACAGAATCACAGAATCCCTAAGGCTGGAAAAAGCCTCCAAGACCACCAAATCCCAGCTGTGCCGTATGCCTGCCTTGTCCCCAGCACAGAGCCCTGAGTTCCACATTGTGGAATTCCTGGGACACCTCCAGGGATGGGCACTCCAAACCTCCCTGGGCAGCCCTGCCAAGGCCTGACCACACTTTTGTGAAAAATTCTTCCTGAATTTCTAAAAATTTTCAACCTGATGTCTACCCTGAGCCTGCTCTGGCCCAGCCTGAGGCCGTTCCCTCTCCTCCTTTCCCTGTTCCCTGGGATGATCCCAAATCCCCTGGCTGTCCCCTCCTGGCAGGAGCTGTGCAGAGCCACAAGGTCCTCCCTGATCCCCCTTTTCTCCAGGCTGAGCCCCTTCCCAGCTCCCTCAGCTGCTCCTTCAGGAGGTACACGGTTTAATACAGCTCCACATGAGGAGGTGGACCAGAGCCAGCGGTACAGGTACAGCTGTGCCATCACACTTCCCATTTTCATGTGCCAGGACAAAGATCAGTGCAACACCCATTTTATATGGGATGACTGCACAGTCCCTCCACGAGACAGGGGAGCACGTGTCCAAGCCAGCAGGCAGGAGGGAAGCAACGATACCCACTGCCACACCCCAGGTAAGCCACACCTGCACTTTTAGGCTTGATTTGAGCGGATTTACCACTGCCTATCAACCCAGCCTTGTTCCTGTCACAGTGCACCAGCTGAACTTGGGGAGAGAGGCTGCAGGTGGCCCTGAGCTGCAGCATCCTCCTCAGAGGGGCACAGCAGAAATACCTGAAGCTCCTGGGCTCTGCCCTGTCAGGCCTCAGCCAGAAGCAGGGACACCTTCCCCTGTCCCAGGCTGCTCCAAGCCCCAGTGTCCAGCCTGGCCTTGGGCACTGCCAGGGATCCAGGGGCAGCCACAGCTTCTCTGGGAACCTGAGCCAGGGAAGGATTTATTCCACATATCCAACCTAAATTTCCCCTCTGTCAGTGTGAAGCCATTCCCCGTTGCCCTCTCCCTGCAGCTCCTGGTGAAGGGTCCCTCTCTGGCTCTGCTGTACACCCCTTCAGACACTGGAAGGGGCTGTGAGGTATCCCTCAGGTTTTAGGGTTAGGGGTTTGGGTGTCCCTCAGGGTGTAGGGTTTAGGGTTAGGCTGCTCCCCTCCAGGCTGAACAGACCCAGCTTTCTCAGGCTCGCAGGGAGCTCCAGTCCCCTCACCAACTCTGTGACCTGCTCTGGGCTTGCTGCCACAGTGCTGTGTCCATTGGGGCACACAGAACAGATCCCTCTGCTCTGCAGCTTGGCAGGGAATGTTCTCCCAGCCATTGTAACAACTAAGGCAAGGAACCCCTTAGAACTCCTTGTTCTGTTGGAGTAGGGTTCTGATTCCTACTCAGCTGAACTG
Organism: Molothrus aeneus; assembly: GCF_037042795.1. Taxonomy (NCBI): domain Eukaryota; kingdom Metazoa; phylum Chordata; class Aves; order Passeriformes; family Icteridae; genus Molothrus; species Molothrus aeneus. Next base: position 38,245,277 of record NC_089652.1, on the reverse strand, counting down.
ACCCTGTGAGATTTTCAGCAGTTCTGAGGCTCTGGAGCACCATTTCTCATATTGCAGGTGTCGATTTCTGCCCTGTTCAGCACCCTCCTACTCCCAGTCAGTTCCAAGGGAAGCCAAGTGTGAGCCTGGCTCACTCAGCTTGGGAACGGGTTCCCAAAGCATGTTCTGGGGTGACATTGGGCCCCAGGGAGGCCTGGGAGTCCCAAACTCCTCCTGGTGACAGAATTCCCTGCAGGACCTCAGCCAACACTCCCAGATGTTCTGAGCATTTGCAGAACAGTCCAAGGGACATGGGAAACTGTTCTGTGAGTTGCTAACCATGAGTGCAAGGACAGCTCCCATTTCTGCTCTGGGAACAGGCAGTGCCCAGTCTGTCACTGTGGGACCCTCTGTGCAATAATTCTCCAAACTGTGGCACAGACAGCACGTTCTGCTCTGCCTGCCCCCCAGAGCAGAGGGACACCTGGGGACAGGGATCAGAGGTGCCCTGCCAGTGCTGAGGACCTTGGACCCGGTGATCTCCCAGGGCTTCTCCAGCCTCAGCCAGCCCACGGTTCTTTGGCTCCGTGCCCCTCTCCGAGGGCACGCTGCTGGTCCCAGCTGCTGGGCACAGATGGTGCCAGGTGTCCCTGCCTGGCAGAGCCCCGGCTCACCGGCAGTGAGAGGAGGTGGAGAACAGGAGGGGAGGCCTCTGTGTGGCTGACTCCCAGACACTGTAGAACAGGGAGTTAGGGCTTCTCAATATGAATATCTTTTACCTGAATGCTTGGAGGGTTTTTGGTCCTGCGCTTGTCTGAGAAAACAGTTTTTCAGTTTACAGACACAGTAAAATGGGGAATTAGGGCTTCCCAATGTGAAAATCTTTTGCCTGAGTGCTTGTGGGGTTTTGGTCCCAGGCTTGTCTGAGAAAACAGTTTTGCTAGGCTGACTAATCCAACTGTAAGCCACAGCCTAAATGATAATTATTACTTACAGTTTTTATTATGTTGTCTTCTGGCAGCGAAAGCTGAGAAGGAAAGGGAGCTGTGCTGGGTTGTTACCTTGTGGTGTCCATGCACATCCAAGCACAGGACACTGGAACATGACCTGCAGCGCCAGAAGGTTGAACCAGAAAACACCTGCTTCTGACCTGTGTGAGGTGGGTGGTTGTAGCTGTTCCTCCTGCCCAGGCCCTGTTCTCCAGCACTTTTTTACGTAAATCTCCACGTTCCCTTGATGTGAAGCACTTGTTGCAGCTTTTCCTTGGACTCTGGCTCACGTGTGGCTGTTTGTGGGAGCATGTCCAAGGCAAATTGATAGTTTATTTTGGGACACAGCATGGCCATGTCACAGCACAATCTGGGACTCACTGCTGACATCACTACACACAGCACAGTGTGCTCAAATGTCATCACCTGGCAAGTCACAGAGACCATTGTGGGCATACTCTGATGACTCCTTTGTGGGTCAGCTGAGCCTCTGAGCCCTTAACCGCTGGCCTCCCCTGGCAAAGTCCTTCCAGGGTGGAAAAGGAACAAAGATACACATTTGTGACTTGATCTGAAAGCTTTTAAATGTAAAGAATGATCACAGCACCATTTAGGTTGGAGAAGACCTTTAAGATCGACTCCAGCCATAGTGCTAGGGGTAAAGAATCTTGGAAACCTTCACCTGTAATTTCCTGAAGTTCTTCCATTAAATCACTCCTTGCTTATTCAAGGGATAATATTAGTTTATCCCTGATACAAACAGAATGCTTAGAAACAAAAGAAGTTTTCAAAGAATTTGCAGAGGAAAAAAAAGTTTTTAAAATTATTACAGAAATAATCAGTAGTGACATCTTGCATCTGTGAGAGATGAACAAGACCAAAACCAACAGCCAGGCCAGACTCTGTGGTGTGTATGGTGCGTGCATTATACACTTTGGCAGGGTTTTTTAATCCTTTAGAGGAACAATGTAGAATGGCTAGTGCTGACTTTTTAAAAACTTTTTTTGCCCTGGAAATGATGGCTAGAAAGTGCTGCGCGGGGCTGGGGAACAGAATGAAGCAAATGGGTGCAGTCTGGTCGATGCCATCGGTGCAGTCGGTGAGCTGGTTCAGGCAGGGGCGGGAAGGAACGCTAAAGCACGCATTGGTGGTTCAGTGGTAGAATTCTCGCCTGCCACGCGGGAGGCCCGGGTTCGATTCCCGGCCAATGCAAGTTGTTCTTTTTTGCCGGCGGAGAAGCCGCCGCTTTTGTGGCCGCCGCGTTTTGATTTTCCCCGCGGGCTCCCGGGCGGGAGGAAGCGGCACCGGGCCGGGCTGGGCCGTGCCGGAGGCGCGGGGCAGGCGTGGCCCGGCGGAACCAGCGGCCGCGAGGGGAGACGGGAAAAAAAATAAAAATAAAATAAAGAAGAAAAAAAAGAACGCCTGGAGATGCCGGGGATTGAACCCGGGACCTCACACATGCGAAGCGCGCGCTCTACCACTGAGCTACATCCCCGGCTGTGAAGGCCTTTCGCCGGGCGCCCCCAAATGGAGGGCGGGCTGCGGCCTGTGCTGGTGCCGGTCCTGTCCTGCTCTGTCCCCACACAACTCCCTCTGCCGGCACCGCGCTCCGCCCGCACCGGGACACGGCAACGGAGCCCCGCCGGCGGCAGTGGGACACAGCCGTGGAGCCCCGGGACACGGGCACGGAGCCCCGGGACCAAGGCTCGGAGCCCCGAGGGCGGCAGCGGCCCGTCCGTGTGCGGGGAGCCGCAGGCAGAGCCCCGGGCCTGGGGCAGCCCGCGGTGCTGATCCCCCAGCGGGGACAGGACCCGGCGGGTCTGGAGCCCTGGTGCTGACGGAGAGGAACCCAAACACGTTGTTCCCGTGCGGAGACCCAGCAGAACCAGCGCCGTCCATTGCCTTCACCGGAGCTGCGCGGTGCCGCCGGTGTCAGAACCCAAACGCCATTTCCATGGCAGTGCTGCGTGCCCTCAGTGCAGCCCAGCCACCCCACAGCTCACAGCCTGGGGGGTTTGAAACCCTAAATCCCATCCCACCCGGGTGTGCAGCCCAGCCACCCCACAGCTCACAGCCTGGGTGGGTGTGAAACCCTAAATCCCATCCCATTCGGGTGTAGAGGGTTTGAAACCCTAAATCCCATCCCATCCACCCTGCCATGGCAGGGACACCTTCCCCTGTCCCAGCTGCTCCCAGCCCCAGGGTCCAGCCTGGCCTGGGGCACTGCCAGGGATCCAGGGTCCAGCCACAGCTGCTCTGTGCCGGGGCCTCACCTCCCTCACAGGGAGGAATACTGGATACTATATTTAATTTATTAAATAAATTAATTTAATTTATTCTCCCACAAGCAGCAATACCAATCCCTCAGGGCCCTTCTCCCCCAGCCATTCCCATTTTGACATCCATAACCTTGGCCACTCAGGTTTTTCCATCCTGTCAGAAAACAGTGCTTATGGCTTGACTTTCTTCCAGCCAGATTTTAAGAAGCTGCTTTCTGGGAGTTACTGGATCTGGTTACAAACTCTGGTTTGTGTGTAACCTAATGTGCAGAGTAGCCATGGCTCCTCACCAGGCTGAGCCATGGGTGCTAATACCAACCTTGCAATAAAAACACAAAGCAATTTAAATATTTCTCTTCAGTTTTTTCTCTTTTTGTTTACTTTCCTGTAGAGTTTGGAATAGCCAAAAATGAATAATACAGACATTACTATGGTGTTATGGATTTGTCAGCTGTGATGGACAGTCACTCAGTTGTGGAACTTCCCCTCTGGGAGGTGGAAGAAGGCAGAGCACATTCTGCCTGCTGAGAAGAGCAGCTCCACATCCAGAGCCTATCAGCAAGTGTTTAATTCCTGTCCCTGTGGCAGCAATACAAGTGCTGCCTATATTGATGTGAAACAAGGCTTCTCTTCTAGCCTGGTCTAACTATCCTCTAGACCTCATCACCTACCAAACACAGAAAAGGTGAATTATTCAGGAAAGATACAGCACTAGGATGCTGCAGGAGAAAATAAGCTGCCATAAGTGACCGAGAAGGAAAATAAAATGCCCATGGATGGATGTGAATTACGGGGTGAAGCCCCAGCCCTAGCAGAGCTGTGTGTTCATAAACAGCAGGGAGCAGGATGGGGCCCTGTCCTGCTCCGGGCACAATCACATCCCTGATCCTTGCCACCAGGGCACATCCTTGAGGGCACATCCCTGAGCCTCCCCACTTCCCACCAGGGCACATCCCTGAGCTCCCCACCATGGCACACACCTGAGGGCACATCCCTGAGCCTCCTCACCATGGCACACACCTGAGGGCACATCCCTGAGCTCCTCACCATGGCACACACCTGAGGGCACATCCCTGAGCCTCCTCACCATGGCACACACCTGAGGGCACATCCCTGAGCCTCCTCACCATGGCACACACCTGAGGGCACATCCCTGAGCTCCTCACCATGGCACACACCTGAGGGCACATCCCTGAGCCTCCTCACCATGGCACACACCTGAGGGCACATCCCTGAGCTCCCCACCATGACACACACCTGAGGGCACATCCCTGATCCTTCCCACCAGGGAACATCCCTGAGCTCCCCACCACCAGGCACATCCCTGAGCTCCCCACCATGACACACACCTGAGGGCACATCCCTGATCCTTCCCACCAGGGCACATCCCTGAGCTCCCCACCACCAGGCACATCCCTGATCCTCCCCTCCACAGCACATCCCTGATCCTCCCCACCAGGGCACATCCCTGAGCTCCCCACCATGGCACATCCCCTCCCCACCACCAGGGCACATCCCTGATCCTCCCCACCAGGGCACATCCCTGACCCTTCTACCACTGCACATCCCTGATCCTCCCCACCAGGGCACATCCCTGAGCTCCCCACCATGGCACATCCCCTCCCCACCACCAGGGCACATCCCTGATCCTCCCCACCAGGGCACATCCCCTCCCCACCACCAGGGCACATCCCTGATCCTCCCCACCATGGCACATCCCCTCCCCACCACCAGGGCACATCCCTGATCCTCCCCACCAGGGCACATCCCCTCCCCACCACCAGGGCACATCCCTGATCCTCCCCACCAGGGCACATCCCCTCCCCACCACCAGGGCACATCCCTGATCCTCCCCAGCTCGGTGGCCGGCCCAGCTGGCCGGAGCCAGCCCCTGCTTCCAGGAAACACTTTGTCATCTTGTTTCAATGCGGCTGGATGCCGGCACAAGCTCCACATTCAGCTGCCTCCAAGGACTACATTCACCTCTTTGTGTTTGGGTTTCTGTGCTGACATCAGGGAAAAACAATGTCACTCTGTTATCTGGCAGCCCCTCCGCATTCCTTGGTGGGATTAACTCATTCCTGGTACCTCGGGAGGGAACCTCAGCCTTTCAGGGAGGCCCTGGGGACAGGCTTTTCTTTGATCTACTCAAGTTTCTGATTTTTCATCAATTCTCGTCAGACACACGCACAAACTCGAGTTTTCCAAGCATAAGCTCGCTGTTTTCCAAGCGACTCTTCTGCACGCTGGTGGAGCCTACAAGAGGTCTGCTCCAAAGTCCCCAGGCTGCATGGGAACAGGGATCACAGCAGGGCTCTGAGGACACAGATGGACAAGTCTGTGTTTCCTCCTAGCACAGCTTCCTACCACGGCACTTGTTGCCAGGATTAAATGTTTACACTCCAAGTTCCCTCTGAAAACCAGCGCTCCCGTTCAGTAGAGTGCAGCAGCAGAGCCCCGTGGTGTAAAACAAACAGGTGAGGAGCATTGATGCGGTGGATCCAGCCCTGGAGCAATGCCAGAGCTGTGAGTCTCTGCTCCCAGGTGTGTCTGACACCTCCTGTAACACCTGAGCCCACCTGGCACCAGCCATTTACACTTAAATACATCAGATTCTTTTTCTTTCATCACATGGCCATATCATCGATTTGTTTGAGGTATCCAAACGAGGGGGTGCAGAATTCCAACCTGAATTCCAGCCTCTTTTCCTGGAGCAAAGGAGGCTCAGGGGGCCCTTGTGGCTCTGCACAGCTCCTGCCAGGAGGGCACAGCCGGGGGGATTTGGGATCGTCCCAGGGCACAGGGACAGGAGCAGAGGGAACGGCCTCAGGCTGGCCCAGGGCAGCTCAGGGTGGGCACAGCAGGAATTTCCCCATGCAAAGGGGGCTCAGGGATTGCAGCTGCCCAGGGAGGTTTGCAGTGCCCATCCCTGCAGGTGTCCCAGGAATTCTGGAGGTGGCACTCAGGGCTCTGGGCTGGGGACAGGGTGGGCATGGCCACAGCTGGGACTCCTTATCCTGGAGGGATTTCCCAGCCTCAGGGATTCTGTGATTCTGTATGATTATTTATCTTTTATTGAGCACTCCTGTTCTCCTTCACGAAACATTCCCATTAGAGACCAGGAAAACTGTGAAGTGACAAACATCAGAGTTGGTGTGTTGGAACCCCACTGAAGTACTTAACACTACAGGAATGTGCCACTGACTTCAGTATTTTATGTCATAAATTTGTTAGAAAAACAAAAAATTGCTACAGACTTGTGATTTACAAAGTTAAGCAAGTAAAAACTTGCCAATGTTACATTTCAAAGAATCAAAGAATCATTAAGTTTGAAAAAGAGCTTTCAGAGAATGGAATCCAAGCATCAACCCACCACCACCATGGCCACCAATGGTGTCCTCAGGTGTCATATCCCTATTTTTTGAAACCTATTTCCCACTGGCACTAATCAGGGAATAGAGTGCTCAGAATGACCTTTAGGAAGTTCTGCACACAGGTTACACGAGCCGGAATGAAGTTACTACCTTGAGTCCTCCAAATACAAATGGCTTTTTCTCCTGGATTTTTGCATCTTGATTTTTACTGACTCAGCTCTCTTGCTTGTTGGAATTGAAGAATAAAGCAAGGAAGGCTTCCAGCAGCTCCCAGCCATGAAGGAGAGCTACAGAGTCCACGTGCTTGGCTGCCTTTTGTTGTGAGAACAAACACAGCCCCAAAATACAGGTGACAGATGAGCCCATAGCAAACAATTAGGAAAGTTGGAGTTAAAAAAGGAGATAAAAAGGCAGAAAACATGATTAAAGTACTAAGCTGGGAGATTCATTAGTGTTGCAGACAGATAAGTAAATTAGAGCCCTGCAGAAATTATTTGACTGGCAAATTAATTACACAATATTACAATGGCTTTGCCAGCCAAATTTAGCCCTCGGGAAGCAGGTAGGAGTCTGCCTGACTTAATAAAAGGAGCCTCGACTGGTCTGCAGCTTAATCAGAGATGAAAATTAACATTTCAGGATTTGAGGCAAAAGGAGGAGGCCAGGCTGCAGCACAATTACCAGGTTACACTGGCAAGGAGGCTGTCCAGGCAGCGGGGTGCTCCTGCCTCCTCACAGCCCTTTAATTCTCTGCCCTTCCCGGCAGAGCAAGGCACGAGCTGCTCTGGAGACCTGCGTGGAGCCTTGTTAGGCAGATCACTCAACAGGGCACTTTCCATTTGTCAGAGAATGCCTGATTAAAATATTTCACCCTATAGGGTTATAATATAAAATATTTCGCCCTAAAAAGGGTTATAATAATTATATATATATATATATATATATATATATATATATATATATATATATATATATATAAAGGGTAATAATAATAATAATAATAATAATAATAATAATAATAATAATAATAATAATAATAATAATGCCATTATTATTACTGCTATTATTGTTACTAATATAGTTCATATTGTTGTTCATATTATTATCATATTTCCTTCAATGTTGACTTATTCCCTGAACCTCACTCTCCATTTGCAGCTCTTGCTCTGTCCCCAGCCAGCAGAAACACTTCAGGTAAAAAATATTTGGTTTTCAGTTTGTTTGCTTAGTATTACCTTAGTTTTTAAGGTATGGATATTAGGAAATCTCTCTCCTGGACCCAATTTTTTTTCCTTTTCCTGGAAGAGCCTTGGAAACACAAATTTCTATCCCTGGAACACGTCACCTTCCATGACAAGCAGCAGACAGCCCTCACTATCCAGGCTGACCCACAGCATCGTTTCAAACATGAAGACCTCAGTCTCACTGCAAATATTAAAACAAGACCTTTCCTGGGCTTTCCTGCCCCCAGAGGTGGCAGTGGCTGCGCTGCCCACCCCAGCCTGCAGCCCTGCCCACCCAGGCCCTGCTGGAGGGCAGGGGAGGGGCTGCAATAAATCCATTTTCCTCTCCTGGAGGGGCCAGGCCCATGGGGCTGCTGCTGCTGCAAGTGTGGGCTCATTTAATCGGGATCTGACTGATATCAAAATTGACTCGGTTTTCCAATGATACCTTGTAGTGGAATGTTGTGAGCTGGAAACTAATATATTTCTTCTCGCTTGTCACATCAATATGGGCTAATTTTGTTGGCTTTTGTATTGAACAATCTGGTGAATGTACAATCCAGTTTTGATTTCTCTCTTTATGATGCCTCTTATTATTAAAGCTCCCTCAACCAAAAAATAATGTATTTTTATTTACTGGTAATATTAATGGGATTCAATTTTTGCCTCAGTTTTAATCTAGTTTTTCCATATTGAAGAACCAGATCCCATTTAATTAAAATTGAATAAAACCCAGTTTTTCCTCCATTCAGTGTGCAGGCTGAGCTTCATTTTGCATAGTTTTGTTTAATACTACTCTTCTCAAATCACTGATTTTTTACTCACTGTGCTACATGTGTTGCAAAAAAGACTAAATTATTTACTATGCATGATTAATTGCATGTTTCTCCGTGATTATTCCATTGTTGGGAAAGGGTGAGTGTACATTTTTGTACCACTGGGTGTGCGTCCATCCTACACTTGTGCTGAATTCCAGTGAGCTTGGCTGGCAGCAAAGTGCTGAGAGGAGGGAAGAGGAACTGAAGCTTGGAGACTCTCATGGTTGTAGGATCAGGGAATCCCAAAATGGGTTGGGCTGGAAGGGACCTTAGATCCCATGCCATGCCATCCCATCCCATCCCATCCCATCCCATCCCATCCCATCCCATCCCATCCCATCCCATCCCATCCCCACCTCCCACTGTCCCAGGCTGCTCCAGCCTGGCCCTGGGCACTGCCAGGGATCCAGGGGCAGCCCCAGCTGCTCTGGCAATCCCAGCCCAGCCAGGAATTCCCAATTCCCAATGTCCCACCCATCCCTGCCCTCTGGCACTGGGAGCCATTCCCTGGCTCCTGTCCCTCCATCCCTTGTCCCCAGTCCCTCTGCAGCTCTCCTGGAGCCCCTTCAGGCCCTGCCAGGGGCTCTGAGCTCTGCCTGGAGCCTTCCCTTCTCCAGGGGAGCATTCCCAGCTCTCCCAGCCTGGCCCCAGAGCAGAGGGGCTCCAGCCCTGCAGCAGCTCCTGGCTCCTCTGGGCTCTCTCCAGCAGCTCCAGGTCCCTCTGCTGTGGGAGCCCAGGGCTGGGGCAGCTCTGCAGGTGCGCTCTCACCTGAGCACAGGGGCAGAGGGGCAGAATTCCCTGGGGAGCAGCTCCAGGCACAGCCGGAGTGTGCAGCACAGTGCGTTACACCTGCACACGCTGCTCCCTGCAGCAGGAATCCCTGTCCCTGCAGGAATCACTGCCCTGCAGGAATCCCTGTCCCTGCAGGAATCACTGTCCCTGCAGGAATCACTGTGCCAGCAGGAATCCCTGGCCCTGCAGGAATCACTGTCCCTGCAGGAATCACTGTGCCAGCAGGAATCACTGCCCTGCAGGAATCACTGTGCCAGCAGGAATCACTGTCCCTGCAGGAATCACTGCCCTGCAGGAATCACTGTGCCAGCAGGAATCACTGTGCCAGCAGGAATCCCTGTCCCTGCAGGAATCACTGCCCTGCAGGAATCACTGTCCCTGCAGGAATCCCTGTCCCTGCAGGAATCACTGTCCCTGCAGGAATCACTGTGCCAGCAGGAATCACTGTCCCTGCAGGAATCACTGCCCTGCAGGAATCACTGTGCCAGCAGGAATCCCTGGCCCTGCAGGAATCACTGTCCCTGCAGGAATCCCTGGCCCTGCAGGAATCACTGTCCCTGCAGGAATCACTGTGCCAGCAGGAATCACTGCCCTGCAGGAATCACTGTCCCTGCAGGAATCCCTGGCCCTGCAGGAATCACTGTCCCTGCAGGAATCACTGTCCCTGCAGGAATCCCTGTCCCTGCAGGAATCACTGTCCCTGCAGGAATCACTGTGCCAGCAGGAATCACTGCCCTGCAGGAATCCCTGTCCCTGCAGGAATCACTGCCCTGCAGGAATCCCTGTCCCTGGGGGAATCCCTGGCCCTGCAGGAATCAATCCCTGTCCCTGCAGGAATCCCTGTCCCTGCAGGAATCACTGCCCTGCAGGAATCACTGCCCTGCAGGAATCACTGCCCTGCAGGAATCACTGTCCCTGCAGCAGGAATCACTGCCCTGCAGGAATCCCTGGCCCTGCAGGAATCACTGCCCTGCAGGAATCCCTGGCCCTGCAGGAATCACTGCCCTGCAGCAGGAATCCCTGGCCCTGCAGGAATCCCTGTCCCTGCAGCAGGAATCACTGTCCCTGCAGGAATCCCTGTCCCTGGGGGAATCACTGCCCTGCAGGAATCACTGTCCCTGCAGCAGGAATCACTGCCCTGCAGGAATCCCTGGCCCTGCAGGAATCCCTGGCCCTGCAGGAATCAATCACTGCCCTGCAGCAGGAATCACTGCCCTGCAGCAGGAATCCCTGTCCCTGCAGGAATCACTGCCCTACAGGAATCCCTGTCCTGCAGGAATCAGTCCCTGTCCCAGCAGCCGGAGCCCAGCGCTCTCGCAGCCCGTGCTGCCCTGCCGCAGGAGCCGTTTGCTGCTCACACCTGCCCGGCTCCAGCTGCGCTCAGTCCGCACACGAACGCTGTCTGTCTGTCTGTCTGTCTGTCTGTCTGTCTGTTCCCACGGCTGCCGGCCGCCTTCAGCCCCGCCGGGAGCAGGAGCGGCACCGGGACGACTCCTCCCGAACCCTCCAAGTTCCTCTTCCCTACTCCTCCCGAACCTTCCCAATCCCTCCCGGTCCCTCCCGGTTCCCTCTCCCGGCCCCTCCCGGCTCCTGGAAATAATTAACTTTTCAAAACATAACTCCTCCATACTCTGTACTGAAGTCAGGCATTTTAAAAAGCAAAAATGGTATTTTAGTAACTATTCTCGTCATTACAAACGCCGTTCTCCACACGGTCCTGTGTCCAATTAACAGCTGCATTAATGGGTTTGTTGTCCCTGCCATTTCCCCCTAATGACAGCAGCCATCGCTGACACGGCGAGTTTTGCAAACTCATGACTCTCAGGAGCTGTTTTTTCTCTGTGTTTTCCCTCTCTTTTCTGGGGCCTGCAGCACAGCGTGAGCCTTTTAGCAGGCGGCAGCATTGTCACACGGGCGGCAGGACAAACACACGGGCGGCAGGACAAGCAGACAGTGCTGAGCTCTATCTCTGGGGGCTGTCTCAGAGCCACAGGAGGGCTTGGGGCGCAAAAGCCCTCTCAGACACAGAGCCCAACCATGAACCCATCACTGCTGCCAAGCCCAGCGCTGAGCCGCATCCCTGCCCCATGGCAGAGGTGTCAGCAGCCTGGGCAAGGCCTGGGTGGGCTCAGGGTGCAGCTCGGGGCTCTTGCACTCTGTCCCTGGTCATCAGGACCTTCTGCAGTGATGGAAGGTTCCAGCAGCCTCTGCCCAGAGGAGCTTGTGCTTTATAGCTTGGGCTCAGCATCACAGAGCTGCAGTGTCAGAGCCCAGGACATCGCTCTGGCTGCCCTGGGTGATTCCAGACCCTGGCAGGGGCTCAGAGACCTTGGCACGGAGTCACAAACACCTGTGCCTTCCATTTTAGCCCATGGAAACAATTCCCAACTTTGTGTGAAGGTTCACAAGCCACAAGGGTTTGAGTAGAATGATAGTGAATTTGTCACAGGGTGAAAAAGTAAAATTTTGGGGATTTAGAATGGGGGTTCAAGAGGCAAGATGGAGGAATTTGGGTGTGTCCTGTCCTTCTTCTTCTTGTCCTCCATCTTCTGCTGTGATGGTGACACTTTGGATTGGTTTAGAGCAGAGACAGACTGTCTAACATAGGTGATGGGTATTGGAAAATTATTGTAAATAAAGTACACGTAGTTCTTAGTATCAAAAGGCAACACCACCCCAAGGGCAGGGACTGTGCCACAACCCAACCTGCCTGACAGATCTCAGCAGGTCAGAAAAAGAATGTTATAGATAAGGAAAAATAAACAACCTTGAAAAGCAGAGCTGAGGAATCTCGACTTCTTCGGTCACGGGGCTGGGAAAAAGACTTTTAATACCTCGGGAGCCATTTCAGCAACACAGAACCCGAGAGTGCGGGATGTTTTGGGATGGAAGGGACCTCACAGCTCACTGTGTCCCACCCTGCCATGGCAGGGACACCTTGCACTGCCCCAGGCTGCTCCAAGCCCCAGTGTCACACCTGGCTGGGACACTGCCAGGGCCTTGGTTCAGAGCATGAATTCAAAACACACCTGGGTCTCCTCTAGAAATTAACCTCGTGCTGTGCAAACCAGGCTGTCCTGTCCGGGGGAACGGAGGGATGCAAACCCTCCATCCCTGGAGCAGCCCCTTGCTGGGACATGTCCTGGGCAGGGGACACAGCCCCTGACAGGCACCCAGGGTGCCAGGACAGCCACCCAGCCCCGCAGGCACAGCCCGGGACAGCCTGGGGCTGCTGGGGACTCTGAGCCGCCGCCTCAGCCCGGGCTCCGCTGCCGGGAGGAGGAGGAGGAGGAGGAGGCTGGGCTGGCACACTCCGGAGATCTGCGTGCGTGCATCTCCCACCCACCAGTCATGAGCACAGCAGCGCTCGGAGATGCTGCGGAAAATACTCAAAATAGCTCCGCTTCGGGAGGCCTCGGGGCTCGCAGCCCCGCTGGAAAATGGCTTTGTTAAGCTGTGGGCGAAGGGGAAGGACGGGCCCCTGCAGCCCCGGGGCAGGGCGGGCCAGGCTCTCGCTGGTGGGGCCGTGGGCTTCGTTCCCCTGTGCCCGTTCCAGGCTGTGCCCGTTCCCCGTTCCCACAGCCCCTGGATGCTCCTGTTCCCCATTCCCTGCAGCCCCTGGCTGTGCCCGTTCCCTGTTCCCCATTCCCCTCAGCCCCTGGCTGTGCCTGTTCCCCGTTCCCCATTCCCACAGCCCCTGGATGCTCCTGTTCCCCATTCCCTGCAGCCCCTGGCTGTGCCCGTTCCCCGTTCCCGCAGCCCCTGGATGCTCCTGTTCCCCATTCCCTCAGCCCCTGGCTGTGCCCATTCCCCTCAGTCCCTGGATGCTCCTGTTCCCCATTCCCTCAGCCCCTGGCTGTGCCCATTCCCCTCAGTCCCTGGATGCTCCTGTTCCCCATTCCCTCAGCCCCTGGCTGTGCCCATTCCCCTCAGTCCCTGGATGCTCCTGTTCCCCATTCCCTCAGCCCCTGGCTGTGCCCATTCCCCTCAGTCCCTGGATGCTCCTGTTCCCCATTCCCTCAGCCCCTGGCTGTGCCCATTCCCCTCAGTCCCTGGATGCTCCTGTTCCCCATTCCCTCAGCCCCTGGCTGTGCCCGTTCCCCGTTCCCCGTTCCCGCAGCCCCTGGATGCTCCTGTTCCCCATTCCCTCAGCCCCTGGCTGTGCCCGTTCCCTGTTCCCCATTCCCGCAGCCCCTGGATGCTCCTGTTCCCCATTCCCTGCAGCCCCTGGCTGTGCCCATTCCCCGTTCCCCGTTCCCGCAGCCCCTGGATGCTCCTGTTCCCCATTCCCTCAGCCCCTGGCTGTGCCCGTTCCAGAGTGTGCCTGTTCCCCGTTCCCACAGCCCCTGGATGCTCCTGTTCCCCGTTCCCGCAGCCCCTGCGTTTCCTTTGAGCCGTAAATCCCACAGAAAATGGGGAGCACTTCAGCCTCTGGTTTGGGGCCCGTCTCACTGAGCAGCCTGGGTGGCTGGGAGGGAGCAGACACCCCTCGGGCACTGTGTCACACCTGCACTGCGCAGCGGGATGGGTGACAGCTGCCGTGGTGTCCCCAGCATCCCCTCTCTGCACGGGCAGCTTTGGCACCGGGGATGCGGCTCCTGATCCGAGCCCCAGAGACCTCACACAGGCCCCTGTAATGAGAAACACCTTGGAGGAAAAATGCTGGGCTTTGTGTTGAGTGTCTCCCCTGGCTTCTGCTCCCAGCAGACCCAGGGCCACTTTTGGAGCTCGTCACTGACCCCTCTGCGTGCGCGAGGACCTCTGGACAGCCTTGTCCATCTGGAGCTGGGCCAGCAGCTCCTCCCTGTGTGACCAGTCACTGCAAACCTGCTCCTTCTCCCTGCTTCTGTGGGTGCTGGTTTTCCTGCTTGGCAGTGTCTTCCAGGGAATATGCTGCCGAGGGGAAGGACCCCAGATGCATTGAGCAAATCCTTCCCAAGCCGAGGAAGGGTTTCACTCAAAACAACAAAATACATTTCACTTAACGAAAGCAGTTAATTATTCCAGATTTCTGTGTCTTGTGTCAGTAATTCCCAAAATACTGGGAAAACAATGGGCAATTATGCTATTTTTGACTGTTTGTGGCACAAATACATCAGTCAAGCGCTGTGTTTTGGGGGTTTCCAGAGCTGGCAGAACAGCCTGGGGCAGAGACAGTCCCTGAGAGCATTCCCAAAGCAGCGGGCGATGGCCAGTGCAGACCCTGGACGCCTCCCCAGCACCGTGGGCAGAGCTGGCCCTGGGACCCCCTCCTGGTGCTCCTGTGGGGCTCGAGGGCACCCAGGGGCAGCTGCACGTGAATTCCAGAGGGACAGTGCAGCTGTGTCCCTGTAATCTGCTGGAGGAGCGGGAATGGGGCAGCTCTGTCCGTCTGTCCCTGCGGGGCTGGGCTGCCTGTCCCCGATCCTTCCCCGCCCCACCTGCAGCCAGGGGGTCTGTGCTGTTCCTGGGACGGTCTGGGGGCTGTTTTCCCATTCTTGCAGCCTGGCTGGCAGCCTGTCAGCCAGCAGGAGTTCAGGACTGCGTAGCATGAGGAGCTGTAACAGACTCTGCAGCGTAGTTACTGCTTTCGGCATTGCCAAGCCTGTTAGGAGAACGCTGCCAAGCTAAAAACCCAACCGACGCCTGTGTGAGCGTGTGTGCGTGGGGGGCGAGTCTGGAGATGTTTTATGTAAGGAAACTTCAGCAGGCACTTTAAATAGTCTGTTTGCTGGGATCAGTTGCATGCAGGGGACGCGTGTCTGACATCAAACCCAGCGATGCGCTCCTCGTCACAGAGGGGAGCAGCTGCACCCTGGGCAGGGCTGGGCCCGTGGGATCCCAAAATCAGGGAATCACAGCATTGTTGGGGTTGGAAAAGCTTTTACCATCGAGTCCAACCATTCCCCAAGCACTGCTGAGGTCACCACTGACCCCGGTCCCCACGTGCCTCATGCACACAGGTTTTAAATCCATTCGAGGATGGGGGTTTAAAATCCATTCAAGGATGGGAATTTAAATCCATTTGAGGATGGGGATTTTAAATGCATCCAAGGATGGGAATTTAAATCCATTCAAGGATGGGGACTCCACCACTGCCCCGGGCAGCTGTGTCAGGGCTGACAGCGCTTTCAGGGAAGAAATTTTCTGCAATATCTGAAAGGAACTTGGCCTGACCCAGCCTGAGGCCGTTCCCTGTCCCTGTTCCCCGGAGCACAGCCTGACCCCCCGGCTGTGCCCTCCTGGCAGGAGCTGTGCAGAGCCACAGGGCCCCCTGAGCCTCCTTTGCTCCAGGCTGAGCTCCCCAGAGCCAGGGCTGGAGCCGGTCCAACACTTCCAGCAGGAATGCTCCCTGAACCATGTGGTGATGGAACATCGGGGGGTGAGTGGTGGGTGGGAAAAACCAAACTAAACCCAAACCAAACGAACCAAACAAAAAAACCCAAATAAACCCCCCTCAAATCAAAACACAGACCACTCCCCAGTCCTCGGCTATGCGGGAGCGCTGAGCGGCGGCAGGGGAGAGCCCGGAGGGGACAGAGGGACAGCCCGGGATGAGCGGGACAGCACAGAGGGGACAGAGGGACAGAGGGGACAGAGGGACAGCCCGGGATGAGCGGGACAGCACAGAGGGGACAGAGAGTCAGCCCGGGAGGGAGCGGGGCAGCCCGGGAAGAAGCGGGGCAGCCCGGAGGGGAGCGGGTCAGCCCGGGAGGGAGCGGGGCAGCCCGGGAAGAAGCGGGGCAGCCCGGGAGCACGCGGGTCAGCCCGGAGGGGAGCGGGTCAGCCCGGGAAGAAGCGGGTCAGCCCGGGGCCGCCCCCGCCCGCCGGCAGCCGCCCCCCGGCCCCGGGCCGCTCCCCCGGCGCTGCCGTCACCCGCCGCCGCTGACGGGCCGTGACGGGCGCTGACGCGCGGCGGCGGCTGCGAGGGGGCGCGGCGGCCCCCGGCACCGGGCTCCGCTCCCGGCTCCGGCCGCTCCGCCCCGCTCCGCGCCCGCGGCGGAGGCAGGTACAGCGGGCGGGGATGGGATGGGATGGGATGGGATGGGATGGGATGGGATGGGATGGGATGGGATGGGATGGGATGGGATGGGATGGGGATGGGGATGGGAATGGGGACGGGATGGGAATGGAAATGGGGACGGGACGGGGACGGGGATGGGGACGGGGACGGGGATGGGGACGGGGACGGGGGTGAGGATGGAGACGATGGGGGTGGGGATAGGATAGGATAGGATAGGATAGGATAGGACAGGACAGGACAGGACAGGACAGGACAGGATAGGATAGGATAGGATAGGATAGGATAGGATAGGATAGGATAGGATAGGATAGGATAGGATAGGATAGGATAGAATAGGACAGGACAGGACAGGACAGGACAGGATAGGATAGGATTAGGATAGGATAGGATAGGATAGGACAGGACAGGACAGGACAGGACAGGACAGGATAGGATAGGATAGGATAGGATAGGATAGGATAGGATAGGACAGGATAGGATTAGGATAGGATAGGATAGGATAGGATAGGATAGGATAGGATAGGATAGGACAGGATAGGATTAGGATAGGATAGGATAGGATAGGATAGGATAGGATAGGATAGGATAGGATAGGATAGGATAGGATAGGATAGGATAGGATAGGATAGGACAGGATAGGGGGTCCCGGCACTCAGCCCCCGCAGCCAGGCGAGGCTCGGGGCGGCGCGGCTCGGCACAGCTGCCTGCGGGCGGGCAGATGCTGCGGCGGCAGGCGCGGCGCGGCGGGACAGGGAGCAGACGGTCGGCAGCGAGCGCCATATGGGCCCTTTAGCCTCTCACCCCGCGGATCTCAGCCCCAGCCCGCAGCGCTCCCGCGGCACCGGACCCGGACACCGAGCCCCGGGAACATCCCCGCGTTCGGGGCCCTGGCAGGCGCTGCGAGTGGCCGGCAGCGACACGGGGACAACGCGGCTCCCACGGGACTGGCACGGGCTGGCAAGGACTCCGGGGAAATGGGCACTGCTGCGATAAACACCTCGTGTCATCGGACACCGCCTGCACGGCTGAGCTTCGGGAGGGCACCAGGAGCGGGAGGAAGAGCAGAATAACGCTCCCTTGAAGTTTCTGGGATATCTGAGGGGGATAACGGAGCGCTTGTGAGATGGCCCGTTCACAGCCCAGCCCGGCAGGGAGACTCCCACGCCCTGACTTCACACCAGGACATCCAGGTTCACGTGTGCCTCCAGCCCCTCACGGACATCAGAGCTGGGTCAGAGCTGCTGGAGGCCTGGTGGGCTGGTGGAACACGAGTGTGAGCCCTGGGACCGAGTGCCCGGGCTGGAACTGCCCCTGAGGCCGGAGGGGAGCTGGGAGCTGCTGCTGCAGCCCTGAGACACCGAACCCCGGCTGGGGCTGGCGCTGGGGCTGGCACTGCCCAGGGGGCAACACCAGCTCCAGGCCACGCCTCCTTCTCTGTTTGGGGACTTCAGCCCTCGTGTGACGCTGGACAGAAGGACACTCCACCCTCGTTCCCTCGGGGGGCTCACTGGAGTGACAGCACCCTTGGATCAGGGTGAGGGCACCAGCACAGCTGTCCCTGTGTCCCTGCTGTGGGGACAGGGGTGGCTGCTGGGGGCCTGGCACTGCCCCCTGCACCCCCTGGGCCAGACAGGGCACCCAGGCCCTGGCACACAACTGTCCCTTTGTGCCAGCACCTCCTGGCTGGTCTGAAACTTTGCTCTGTTGGAGAGGCAGCAAATCCCTTCGCTGCCAAAACTGCCTGCTGGGACAAGCAGCAGGTTAGACAGGGTGTGAGCAGTGAGGGGAGTCTGTGCAGGGAAGGGCCTGATGCAGGAGCTGCACAGGGGCTGCAGGAGCTGCACTGGGGCTGCAGGAGCTGCACTGGGGCTGCAGGAGCTGCAGGAGCTGCACTGGGGCTGCAGGAGCTGCACTGGGGCTGCAGGAGCTGCACAGGGGCTGCAGGAGCTGCTCTGGGGCTGCAGGAGCTGCACAGGGGCTGCAGGAGCCTCTTGAGGATGCCCCACAAGCTCAGCCCTGCCATGCCCACCGAGCCCTATCGTTGGCCAGGGGCTATTTACAAACCACAAACGGGGTGGGACTGCTGGGGAATGTGCCTTGAGATGTTTTATTTTTCAGCATCAGTCTCATTACATGGATATGAAAATGGGAAGGTGTCATCTGCTCATATCTTAGGCAGCAGATAAAACTCCACTATTAGGCTCAGAACTCACTAATATCTCACTAGATAAACTTTTCAGCACCTTAGGGAGTCATTCTAGACAAGCATTAATACGCAGACCATTGTTCTATTTGTCCTTGCTTTTCTACAGTTTAAATGATTTTTCTGCTGCCCAATCCCATGGCTGCTGCTTGGCTCTGACCACAGTTCTGCTGTCTCTGGGGCTGCCCTTTGCAGCTTTCCCAAACCCCTCTGATTTATGGACTCCCTCAGGCCCTGCCAGGGGGTGTTGGAGGGAGCTGCTGCCAGGGGCACAGCACGGACCCTGCCCGGCCATGCTGGTGCTGCCCTCGGTGCTGCCCACCACACTGACAGTGCCCCCCATTGCTGACAGTGCCCCCCATTGCTGACAGTGCATCCCCAGTGCCCCCAGTGCCCGCCATTGCTGACAGTGCCCCCCATTGCTGCCAGTGCCACCCAGTGCTGCCAGGGCCCCCCATTGCTGCCAGTGCCCCCCACTGCTGACAGTGCCACCCATTGCTGCCAGTGCCCCCCATTGCTGACAGTGCCCCCCAATGCTGCCAGTGCCCCCCATTGCTGACAGGGTCCCCCATTGCTGACAGTGCCACCCATTGCTGCCAGTGCCCCACATTGCTGCCAGTGCCCCCCATTACTGACAGTGCCCCCCACTGCTGACAGTGCCGCCCAGTGCTGCCAGTGCATCCCCAGTGCCCCCAGTGCCCGCCATTGCTGACAGTGCCCCCCACTGCTGCCAGTGCCACCCAGTGCTGCCATTGCCACCCATTGCTGACAGTGCATCCCCAGTGCTGACAGTGTCCCCCAGTGCTCCCAGTGCCCCCAGTGCCCCCAGTGCCCCCAGTGCTCCCCCAGTGCCCCCAGTGCTGCCAGTGCATCCTCAGTGCCCCCAGTGCCCCCCAGTGCCCCCCAGTGCTCCCAGTGCCCCCAGTGCTCCCCCAGTGCCAGGCCAGCGCCCCAGTGGCACCTCGGGGCTGCAGGGGTGGCAGCCTCCCGGTGGTGGTGCTGATGCCATCGCACCGCTCCTGCCAGGGAGGAGCAGCCCCAGGAGCCCCCGTGGGCGCCTCACCCCAACAAGAACTGACTGTGCTCCCTGGGGCACCGGCTGCACCGCAGCCCGGGCTGCCATGGGTTTGGGGCTTTTGTGGGATTTGGGGCTTTTGTGGGAAATGGCAGCCCAGGCTGACATGGATTCAGGGGTTTTTATGGGATTTGGGGCTTTTGTGGGAAATGGCAGCCCGGGCTGCCATAGGTTTGGGGCTTTTATGGGATTTGGGGTCTTTTATGGGAAATAGCAGCCCAGGCTGACATGGATTCAGGGTTTTTATGGGATTTGGGGCTTTTGTGGGAAATGGCAGCCCGGGCTGACATGGGTTTGGGGCTTTTATGGGATTTGGGGTTTTTATGGGAAATAGCAGCCAGGGCTGACATGGATTCAGGGTTTTTATGGGATTTGGGGTTTTTATGGGAAATGGCAGCCCGGGCTGCCATGGATTCAGGGTTTTTATGGGATTTGGGGTTTTTATGGGAAATGGCAGCCCGGGCTGCCATGGATTCAGGGTTTTTATGGGATTTGGGGTTTTTATGGGAAATGGCACCACTAGAGGCACTTCCCCTCGGGGCCTGTGGGCCCGGCTGGGCTGGCCTGGCCCCCAGGAGCCATGGCTGGAAAGGCTCCCCCGTGGCACCCAGAGCCTGCCAGGCCGGTGGGCTCGCACCTCAAGGAGCGTGCATGGCCGTGTTCCCCCACCTGGGCAGCCCAGTGGCGCTCCTGCTCCCCTCGCCTGCCCCGTGCCCACCTCCCCGCGCTGGGGTGCCCTGGGACCCCCGAGCTGGGCTGCAGGCGCTGCTTTCCCGCAGGAGCTGCGAGGGGCGGCCCCAGCCCCTCCGGGCGCACGGAGCCCCCGGCGGCAGCACCCGGGGCACGGCGAGGTGGCTGTAATTAAACACGCCCTTGGTGCTCCCAAACCCAGCATTCCCCCACACGGCCGCGATTGTGTTTGCACTTATTCAATTTGGAGTTCTTTTTTGAAAAGCGTGGAGTCTGGAATGTTTGTTCTCCGCTTTTTTTCACATCATTACTCTGATACTGCTTGATTAGCTCCCTCCCCAGTCATGATTGGTAATTAAAATAGGCATTAAAATTAGTCACTTAGCAATTTTGCTGTTCAATTGGCAATTAAATTACTTAATTGCAATTAAAGTCCTAATTTTAATTGGCAAAATGATAGATGTAGATTTAAGATAATATGTATAAATACTTTAATAAGTGTCTATATAAGGATTACTTAATTACTCAACTTCAAGTTTATGCTGTTAACTTTAGAACTTTTAAGTGAGTAATGAAATTTATATTACATCTATTCTAAGGATATGGTAATTAGATGTTTCACTCAGCCCTATGAGGGCCTTGGCTGGAAGTTGTGGTGTGGAGCTGTGGGCTGGACCAGCTGTCGGGGTGTGACTGACGGTGATGGCTCTGAGGCGCTGCAGCTCAGGGAGGCTGCCTGAGCTCCTCCTTTGGGGAACCCCACGGAGACAACCCCAGAAAATGCTGTTCTAAACAGCCCTGGGGTGTCTCAGCCCTGGGGTATTCATGAAATGAATTCTGTCCAGAATTCTGTCCAAATATTCTGTCCAGAAATGCCATTCTGGACGGCCCCCAAGTGTCTCAGCTTTGGGGTTTTCCTTTAGTGACCCCAGAAATGCCATTCTGGGCAGCCCTGGGGTATTCCTGACTGACCCCAGAACATTCTGGACAGCCCTGAGGTGCCTCAGCCTTGGGGTGTTCCTGACTGACCCCAAAAATGCCACTCTGGACAGTCCTGAGGTGTCTCACAGCCTTGGGGTGTTCATTACTGACCCCAGAACATTCTGGGCAGTCCTGAGGTGTCTCAGCCCTGGGGTTTTCCTTTAGTGACCCCAGAAATGCCATTCTGGGCAGCCCTGAGGTGTCTCAGCCCTGGGGTGTTCCTTTTGCAGGAACTCTGTAGGATCAGGAGAGCACAGTGTGGGACGGTGTCTCGGAGTGGGAGCAGTTTGGGTTTCCCTGCTGTTTGTGGGGTTTCTCTGGTGTTTGTGGGGCTTCCCTGCTGTTTGTGGGGTTTCCCTGCTGTTTGTGGGGCGGCTCCAGTGGCAGGAGCGGGTTGGGAAGGTTTTCCTCAGTTTCCTGGGAAGTCTCGGTGTTCCTGAGCAGGTCTGTGGGAGCCAGCACTGGCTGCTGGGCTGGGCTGGGCTGGGCTTGGGGGGTTTATCCTGGGCTGGGCTGGGGGGTTTATCCTCCACTGGGCTATGGGGATTTATTCTGGGCTGGGCTATGGAGTTTTGTCCTGGGCTGGGGGGTTTATCCTGGGCCAGGCTAGGGGGTTTATCCCAGGCTGGGCTGGGCTGGGGGGTTTATCCTGAGCTGAGCTGTCGGGCTTTATTCCAGGCCAGGCTAGGGGGTTTATCCCAGGCTGGGCTTTGAGGCTTTATCCCGGGCTGGGCTGGGGGTTTATCCTGGGCCAGGCTGGGGGGTTTATCCCAGGCTGGGCTGAGCTGAGGGTTTATCCTGGGCTGAACTGGGGGATTTATCCCAGGCTGGGCTGGGGGGTTTATCCTGGGCCAGGCTAGGGGTTTTATCCCAGGCTGGGCTGGGCTGGGGGATTTATCCTGAGCTGAGCTGTCGGGTTTTATTCCAGGCCAGGCTAGGGGGTTTATCCCAGGCTGGGCTGAGCTGAGGGTTTATCCCAGGCCAGGCTAGGGGGTTTATCCCAGGCTGGGCTGGGCTGAGGGTTTATCCCGGGCCAGGCTAGGGGGTTTATCCTGGGCTGAGCTGGGGGATTTATCCTGCACTGGGCTTTGAGGGTTTATCCCGGGCTGGGCTCTGGGCATTTATCCCGGGCCGGGAGCTGGTTCTGGCCCCGGGCTGTGTTCCTTTCACCCCTGAGGCCACTGTGTGCTTTTTTCCAGGCCGGGATACAGCACAGCGGTGGGAAACGCAGGGCCGGAGAGCAGAGCCCAGCCAGGGGGAGGCCGTGGCCCTGTCACCCTCCCGAGCCGGGTCCGGCGCCGCCGGGGCACCGGGGAGCCGGGACCGCGGGCTGGCCTTGGATGAACGCAGCGCCTTCACCTGCACCGCCCCGCCCCGTGCCCTCCCCATCACACACACCTGGGACTGGGCTGCGAATGGGGCAACCCGCGGGGGCTCTGGGGAGAGGCAAAATAAAATAAAATAATAATTAAAAAAAACGATGTGCATTTAAGTAAATAAATATCGGCCATTTAAATGAATAAGTCTAAATTAAATAAAAATAATTATTTATTAATATATAAATTTATTAATAAATTTATTAATAAGTTAAATAACACAAAAAAGCCGAATAAAATAAAATATAAAGCCCGGAAAATAATGAATTAAATTAAGCAATGAAATAAATAATAATAAAAGCTAATACAATAAAAACTAATAAAATAAGAAATAAAGAATAAACAGAAATAATTAAAATGAAAAATTATACAATAAATAAATCCAAAATAAAAATAAAACAAAATCAATACAACATATAAAAGAAAGAAAATAATAAAATAAAAATAAAGTTAATATTGAAATAAAACCAAAATACTAATAGAATAAAATAGATTAAATTCCAGGTGGGAAGTGGAAGCGGGCGCACATTGCGCTCCTTTTGTGGCCTTGGCCTGGCTCTGTCCAGGCCCTCCTCTGTCCGTGTCCCAGCTCTGTCCCATTCCCTGCTATGTCCCATTCCAGGCTCTGTCCCTGTCCCAGGTCTGTCCCGGTTCTGTCCCATTCCCGGCTCTGTCCTCGTCCCGGCTCTGTCCCCATTCCCACTTCTGTCCCATTCCCGGCTCTGTCCCGGTTCTGTCCCAGTTCTGTCCCATTCCCGGTTCTGTCCCATTCCCGGCTCTGTCCCAGTTCTGTCCCATTCCCGGCTTTGTCCCTGTCCCGGCTCTGTCCCGGTTCTGTCCCCGGCCGGGGTCGCGGTCGCGCGCGCTATTCCGGGGTTCGCGTCACGGTGACGCGCGCGGGGGGGCGGGGGCGGCACCGCCCTCTATGCAAATGAGGCCACGCCCCCGCCCCGGCGCGTGGCCGGGGCGCGTCCCTCCGCGTGACGTCACCGCTCGGAAACTTACCAAAAGGGCGCGCTGGCGCGCGGGGGGGGGCGTGTCCGGGGCGGGCCGCGGGCGGCGCGGATTGGCGGGCGGCGCTGACGCGCGGTGACGCGCGGGGGCTCGCGGCGCACGTTGGTCGGCGGCGGCCGCGGCCACATAAACAAAGGCACATTGCGGGCGGGCACAGTCCGGCCGCCCGCGCCGCCGCCGCCGCTCCGCCCGCCGCTGCCCGCTCTTGGATGCGCGCCCCGCGCTCCGCTCCCCGGTGAGTGCCCGGCCCGGCCCGCCTCCCGCGCCCCCCTCCCGCGCGAGGCGCCCCCGACCCGTGCCGTGCGGTGCCGTGCCGTGCCGTCCCGTGCCGTCCCAGCTGCTAGCGGACCCCGCTCGGGTCGGTCCCCGGACGGGACGGGTGGCGCTGCCCGAGGACGCGTGTGACCCGCGGAGCTGCCGCGCCGCGCCGAGCCGGGTCCGCCCGGGCTGGCTGTCACCCGCGCCCCGCTCCGGTGCCGGCACCGCCGCGCCGGGAACCCCGCGCCTCGCCCGCTCTCCCCAGGGACGCGCGGCGGCTCCCGGAGGGCGTGGGGAAGGGAGCCTGGCAGCCGGTGACAGCCCGCCCGCGGGGAGCCGCCTGCCCGCTTACCGAGAGATAACCCAAACCGAGCCCGACCGGCTCCTCCAGGGGCGCGGGGCGGCCCTGCCCGGCACCGCTCCGCTCCCGTGGGCTCCGCAGGCGGGGCTCCCCCGAGCCGGGCGGAGCGCGGCGGCTCCGTGTGTCTGTCCGCGCTCAGCCGGCTCCGTGTGTCTGTCCCTGCACCGGCGCGTCCGTGTGTCAGTTCCCCGCCGGGGCTGCCTGACCGGCGGGTCCGTGTGCCTGTTCTCCGCTGCGGCTCCGTGTGTCTGTCCCCGCACCAGCGGGTTTGTGTGTCAGTCCCCCGCCCCTGCTGCCCGATCGGCGGGTCCGTGTGTCGGTGTGTCCGTCCGTTCACCAGCGGGTCCGTGTGTCACTGTGTCGGTCCGTTCACCGGCAGGTCCGTGTGTCGGTCCGTTCACCGGCAGGTCCGTGTGTCGCTGTGTCCGTCCGTTCACCGGCGCGTTCGTGTGTCGCTGTGTCCGTCCGCTCACCGGCGGGTCCGTGTGTCGCTCCGTGTGTCCGTCCGCTCACCGGCGGGTCCGCGTGTGGGTCCGTGTGTCGGTCCGCTCACCGGCGGGTCCGTGTGTCGGTCCGCTCACCGGCGGGTCCGTGTGTCGCTCCGTGTGTCGGTCCGCTCACCGGCGGGTCCGTGTGTCTCTCGCAGCCGTCGCGCCGGGCAGGCTGGAGCCGCCGCCGCGCTCTGAACCCGCGGACCCCTCGCTTCCCGCCGCGCTCCGACGCTGTCCGCCCTCGGCTGCCCCGAACCCGCCGCTCCCCCGGCTGAAGGTTGGTGCGCTCCGTCCCCGCGGCCCCGGCGGCAGCCCCGGCGGGGCAGGGCGCTCCCGGCGCTCCCGGCGCTCCCGGCGCTCGGCCGCCGTGGCCGGCGCGGGGCGGCGCGGGCCGAGCCTACCTGCCGCTGTTTCGTTCGCAGCCATGCCCTGTGTTCAGGCTCAGTATGGGTCCTCGCCTCAAGGAGCCAGCCCGGCCTCCCAGAGCTACAGCTACCACTCCTCGGGAGAGTACAGCTCCGATTTCCTGACTCCGGAGTTCGTCAAGTTTAGCATGGACCTCACCAACACCGAAATCACCGCCACCACTTCTCTCCCCAGCTTCAGTACCTTTATGGACAACTACAACACGAGCTACGACGTGAAGCCCCCCTGCTTGTACCAAATGCCCCTGTCCGGACAGCAGTCCTCCATTAAGGTGGAAGACATTCAGATGCACGGCTACCAGCAGCACGGCCACCTGCCCCCCCAGTCCGAGGAGATGATGTCCCACTCGGGCTCCGTCTACTACAAGCCCTCGTCGCCCCCGACCCCCTCCACGCCCGGCTTCCAGGTGCAGCACGGCCCCGTGTGGGACGAGCCCGGCTCCCTGCACAACTTCCACCCCAACTACGTGGCCACGACGCACATGATCGAGCAGCGCAAAACGCCCGTGTCGCGCCTGTCGCTGTTCTCCTTCAAGCAGTCCCCGCCCGGCACGCCCGTGTCCAGCTGCCAGATGCGCTTCGAGGGGCCCCTGCACGTCCCCATGGGCGCCGAGCCGGCGGGGCCGCACCACGGCGTGGACGGGCAGCCCTTCGCCGTGCCCGGCGGCATCCGCAAGCAGCCCTCCATGGCCTTCCCCGGGCTGCAGCTGGGCCCCGCGCCGCAGCTGCTGGACAGCCAGGTGCCCTCGCCGCCCTCCCGGGGCTCGCCGTCCAACGAGGGGCTCTGCGCCGTGTGCGGCGACAACGCGGCCTGCCAGCACTACGGCGTGCGCACCTGCGAGGGCTGCAAGGGCTTCTTCAAGGTGAGCGGGGCCGAGCGGGGCCGTGCGGGGGGCGGCGGGGGAGCCCGCGGGGCCCGCAGATGGAAATGGGTTAGGACAGAGGAGTGCGTCTGAGCTAACCGTGTGGAACGGAATTCCCTGTGGTAAAATTAAGTGATCTCTTTATTTCACCATCCTGATTGAATAATCTTATCATTTTAAATAGAGGAGGTCTCCAAGGAATGTAAATAATATGAATGCCCACGGATTTGTATTTACCGAGCGTCTCTTTCCCTCCTCTTGGCATATAAAACACGGCTAGGAGCTGCGAGGTTAGCTTGGATGTTAACGCTGTCAATTTTCTCCTGTTAAATGCCCTGGGAAAAAAAAATAAAAGGAAGGGAGGGGGGAAGGAAAAGGAAATAAAAGGGAAACTAAATAAAGGGGGAAAGGAAATAAAAATAAATAGGGAAAGGAAATTAGGGGAAAATAAAATAAATCTTAAAAGGGAAAAAGGAAATAATAGAAAGGAAAAACTTAAAAAGGAGAAGAGAATAAAGAGGAAAAAGGGGAAGGGATATAAAGGTTAAAAAGAGGAGAAGTAAAGATAAAAAAAGGAAAAGAAAATAAAGGGGGGAAAATGAAAGTGGGAACGGAAAACGAAGGGGAAAGGGAAAGAAACAAAGCGGCAAAACGGAAAGGAAAATAAAGGGGGGGGGGAAAGAAAAAGAAAAGCAAGGGGGAAAGGCGGTAAAGGAAGCTGCGGGCAGGGGCGGGCAGGCGGCGGCGCTCCCCGGGCCGGCGCTGACGCCGCTGCCCGCCCGCTGCAGCGCACGGTGCAGAAGAACGCCAAGTACGTGTGTCTGGCCAACAAGAACTGCCCGGTGGACAAGCGCCGCCGCAACCGCTGCCAGTACTGCCGCTTCCAGAAGTGCCTGGCCGTCGGCATGGTCAAGGAGGGTGAGTGTCCGTGCGTCCGTGTGTCCGTGTGTCGGGCGCGCCCCGCGGCGCCGGCGCCGGGCTGACCCCCGTCTCTTGCAGTGGTGCGCACAGACAGCCTAAAAGGCCGGCGGGGCCGCTTGCCGTCCAAACCGAAGAGCCCCCAGGAGCCTTCTCCCCCCTCTCCCCCGGTGAGTCTGATCAGTGCGCTGGTGAGAGCCCATGTCGACTCCAACCCGGCTATGACCAGCCTGGACTATTCCCGGGTAAGCGGCACCGAGCTCGCGGAGGGACCCCGCCGCCGCCGCCCGGGGAGGGGGGTCCGGCCCCGCGGCCGCTCAGGGGGGACACGCGAGCCCTCCCGGGGCTCGGCTCGGCCCTGCCCCGCCCGGGACCGGGACCGGGGGCTCGGCTCGGCCCTGCCCCGCCCGGGACCGGGACCGGGGGCTCGGCTCGGCCCTGCCCCGCCCGGGACCGGGACCGGGGGCTCGGCTCGGCCCTGCCCCGCCCGGGACCGGGACCGGGGGCTCGGCTCGGCCCTGCCCCGCCCGGGACCGGGACCGGGGGCTCGGCTCGGCCCTGCCCCGCCCGGGACCGGGGGCTCGGCTCGGCTCGGCCCCGCCCGGGACCGGGCCCCCCGCGCACGGAGAGCGGCGGCCTCGGAGCGCCGTTCCTAATCGAATTAATTGCCCCCGGAACATCTAATTTCCTCACCGGTCAGAGAGAGCTTTAATTGTTATCCCAGCCCGCTCCCCGGCCAGGGACGGGGTGAGCAATTTCACGGGTTATAGACTTTAGAGAACCTCATTAAGTGCTTTTTAAAATGAATTTCCAGTTCCAGGCTAACCCCGACTACCAGCTGAGCGGTGACGACACCCAGCACATCCAGCAGTTCTACGATCTCCTGACCGGCTCCATGGAGATCATCCGAGGCTGGGCGGAAAAAATCCCCGGCTTCACCGACCTGCCCAAGACGGACCAGGACCTGCTCTTCGAGTCCGCCTTCCTGGAGCTGTTCGTGCTGCGGCTGGCGTACAGGTGAGCGGGGGTCGGGGCACGGGCAGGGAATCAGAGCCTTTCAAGGTCCACTGGTCTGCATTTTATTAACTCCTCGGTAATTAGGTGCCTCTTAAATCCTTCATTTATTGCTCCTCAAGTAATTAGTTGTTTAGATTTTCTCCCCCATCATCTCCTTTCTTATTATTTTATTTCTTTCCTGCTCTCTCTTGTTTTTTCTCTTTCATTCCCTCTTCTCTGTTTTATCTTTCTCTCCCTCTCTTTCTTGCTCTCTTCCTTTTGCTCATTCTCTCTTTCTTTACTCTTATATTTTGTCTTTCTCTTATCTTTTGTCTTTTTCTTTCCTTTCCTCCGTTTTCTCTTCCTATCTAATCTTCCTCCCTCTCTCATCCATCTCTCCATCAGTTCATTCTGGGGTTGTCCCCTTCCTTGCAGGTCCAACCCCGTGGAGGGGAAGCTGATCTTCTGCAACGGGGTGGTCCTGCACCGGTTGCAGTGCATCCGTGGCTTTGGGGAGTGGATCGACTCCATCGTGGAATTTTCCTCCAACTTGCAGAACATGAACATCGACATCTCAGCCTTCTCCTGCATCGCCGCCCTGGCCATGGTGACAGGTCAGTGTCCCCCCCCCTGCCCGCCCCGCTCCGAGCCAGACCCAGACCCGTAACGTCCGCACCCTTCTCTTTGCAGAGAGGCACGGGCTGAAGGAACCCAAGAGGGTGGAAGAGCTTCAGAACAAGATTGTAAATTGTCTCAAAGACCACGTGACTTTCAATAACGGGGGGCTGAATCGCCCCAACTATTTGTCCAAACTCTTGGGGAAGCTCCCCGAACTCCGCACGCTTTGCACACAGGGGCTGCAGCGCATTTTCTACCTGAAACTGGAAGATTTGGTGCCACCGCCAGCAATAATTGACAAACTTTTCCTGGACACTTTACCTTTTTAAGACTCTTCCCGCACGCTTCCGCTG
Organism: Molothrus aeneus; assembly: GCF_037042795.1. Lineage (NCBI taxonomy): Eukaryota > Metazoa > Chordata > Aves > Passeriformes > Icteridae > Molothrus > Molothrus aeneus. The sequence continues at coordinate 38,216,198 of NC_089652.1, read as the reverse complement.
ACCCGAGGAGAAGCTCCACCTGCCTGAAGGGGAGCTGGTGTGGGCCCAGAGCAGCACCCCCGGGTGCCAGCTCCCACCCGGCCGGTGCTGCCAACTCCTGCAGGCAGAACGCGATGGGCATTTTGGCTCTGGGCCATCATGGATGCAGCTCATGGACTACACAAATACCATGGTATAAACTTTTTATTATCGGCTTCTAAATGAGTTTATGATTAAGGACTCCTGGTGCAAAGACAAGCCTGCCTGGCGGCGCCGGCTCACGCGGTGCCAAACCCAGCGCCGGGGCACCCCGCGAGCCTCACCCTCCTAAAGACTAAAGTTTTCTGCAGCAAAAGAAAGCTGTAAAATACCCAGAGCCCAAACCTTGCGTGGGTGGTGTGGCATTAATGAAGGCGAAGGCTTGTAAATTTATCAGATGCAGTTTGGCTTTTAAAAAAAAAAAAAAAAAAAAGAAAAAATTCTTCTGTGCCTATTTATGACGAAAGGTGGAAAATAATTCTAAAAACAAAAATAATCAAAAATAAAAGCTAAATGTGTTTGGGAAAAAAAATTACAAAAAAAAAAAAGGGGAGAATTAAAAAAAAAAAAAGGAAAGAAAACCCAATCTGTCCATACCAGGGAAGCATGACGATTCCAGGGTGACAATGTTATAGGCACTTGCTATTTCAGTAATGTCTATATTCTATAAATAGTATTTCAGACACTATGTAGTCTGGTAGCTTTTATAAAGACTGGTAGTTATCTAAGCTTCAAACATTTTCTCAATTGTAAAATAGGTGGGCACAAGTGTTACCCCCGGAATCCCCCCCAAAGGGACACATAGTGTTTGTAAACACCGCCCGACACCCCTTGTTTGTAAGTGTTGTATGTACTGTTGATGTTGATTAAAGAAGAAGTTTATATCTTGATTATTTTGTTGTCTAAAGCTAAACAGATCTTGCATGCAGCAGCTTTTGACTGTTTCCAGAGTGCTTATACTATACATAACTCCCTGGAAATTACTGAGCACTTTGAATTCTTGGTTTGTTTTGTTCCATTTGGTTTTTTATGTCTAAAAATTGTCGGTTAATATATTATTTTATGTTCGAGTAATATTTTTAATATTGCCATATTCTGTAGTATTTTTCTTTGTATACCCCGGTTTGGCACACGGGAAAGTCGCTGCCTTTTTTTAATATGGTGTACGACAGTTAGAAACGCGGATTATTATTATTATAATTATTATTATTATTATTTTTTTTCTCCCGAGAACTCTTTCTTTGAGAAAGACAATTTTAATGTTTACAACAATAAAACATGTAAACGAATCGAATTTCGTCTCCTTTCTGCCGAAGTGCGAAGCTGCTCCGCCAGCCCCCGCCGCACCCAGGGGACAAAAGCCTCTGCCCGTGCGGCGATCCCGGAGCGGCGATGGCCGGGGCCGCTCCCGCTCGGTGCCGCCGGCTCCGCGGGAGGAAGAGGAGGAAGAGCCGCGGCTCGGAGGTTGGTCCTTCCCCGCGTTTTAGCACGCTCGGTCCCCGCCGCACCCAGACCCCGCGTCAGGACCCGCATCCTGCGCCATCCCTCCCTCCCTCCCTGCCTCCCTCGTCCCGCGCCGGCGTTTGCTCAGGCGCATCCCTTCGTCGGGGGGCCAATTCCTCAGCAAAACACCTTTCATGGAGGAGTTTCACTGCCAAAGCCGCGCCCGCGGCGGCGGAGGGGCTCGGGGGGCAGGACGGGCAGCGGGGACCGGGGAGCGCTGTCCCAAAGCCCCGGGCTGCTGCCAGCCTTGGGTCGGGGGCGGCTCTCGGAGCCCCGCGGGGGCCGGGACCGGGATGCGCTCACCGGGGTCCCGCTCGTGGAGAGGGAGGAGGAAGCCGAACTCTGCTGGTTCGGCCGGTGGGGACGGAGCTTCAGCCTCTCGCCTCGGGAGCCAATATAACGCCCGCGGGAGGGGGAGCGAGCCACGACCGTGATCGGTTTTGCTCCTCTGTGCCGCACGTCCCGCGGTGCCCAAAACCCCACGGACACGGGTGAGGGGCAGCCTCTTCCCGCAGCAGGCGGGCAGCATCCCGGTGCTGTATACCAGCCCGGTGCTGTATCCCAGCCCGGTGCTGCATCCCCGGTGCCGCCTTCCCGTCCCGGTGCCGGTGCCACACGCCCATCCCGGGCTGCCGGGGGTCTGCGATCCGCGGCTCTGCAGCCCCCGGTGCGGGCGAGCCCCGGGTACCCGGTTTGCCGGGGAAGGGGCTTCGCGGCTCGGCCGGGCGAAAAATCCCGAGAATGAAGAGTTGTAAGGAGGAATCAAAGTCGGTGCCGTGGCGGGCCCGTGCTGTGGGGGGACAAGGAGCGGGGCCGGGGCAGATGCGGGCGCTGCCCAACTCATCCCGAGCGGGGTCTGGAACTCGGGATCACCACGGGCACGGGCACGCATATGCCCTAAATATACAGAGAGAATACAGACATTCCTTCAATACGTGTAAATAAATATGAAAGTGTAAATGTCTATGCTCTAGGAGGGGTTTAAAACTCAAAAAGAAAGACAAAAACCTGTGTATAGAAAGAATTTAACAACTCGATCCCCCTCTAAATATCCCCCCAGCTGCTCCCAATCCCTCCCAGAAATCAGCTGCTCCCACCGCTTTAATCAGCGCCTTTTGCAGTAACTTTTCTAACAGGTTTAACCCTCTGCACCTGGGCAGAGCAGAATTTATCCTTCCCGGGCGGCCATTTCACACCTGCCGCGCCTTTTCCCCCGCAGTTCCGTTCCCCCCGACCGTGTCCCGCTGCGGGAGGAGCCGAGCCCGGAGCGAGCGGCCCGGCCGGACACGGGCACCGAGGTGGGCTCGGGCAGGGCTGCAGAGCGGGGCACAGCCTCTCTGGGAGCTGCAGAGCGGGGCACAGCCTCCGTGCTCCCTGCTTTCCTGCCTTCTGCAGGCTCCGGCGAGGCAGGAGAGCGAGGGGGGAATGCTGAGCACTGCGCAGAGACGTTGGGAAAAACGCTCAGAGTGGGAGCTCAAGGCAGAATGTGGAGCTGGAGGAATGATTTTTTAACTGGTGGTATCAATGGGAGGATTTATTAAATGGTTTCGCTTCTCCGGGCTCGCAATATTCCAGATCAATAGCTATCTTAATTATTTTAGCCGCGCGCTGCTGCTGGAATTTGTTACTGCTCGTTCTGCTGGGCTCGCGTGAGGAGCAGCCAGACCCATCCCGGTTTGTTCCCTCGGAATTCCAGGTTTTGTGGCGCCTTACCAACCCGCTGGGCTGATCGGAACCCAGCGTTCTGTTTCGCTCCCGCTGTTTTCCGTGGAGTTACTCCTCGGGTGCACCGAGGTGTAAGGGTGGAGTGCGTTTGCTTTGTCTGGAGGCCGCCCAGCCGCACACACGGGAGGCTCCCTGCTCCTCTCCAGGGCTGGGCACCTTCCTCCTCCCGCTGTGCGCGGCTGAGGGGGCTGCACCAAGGCACAATTCTCCCAAATATGCCGAAATCTCCAAACCTGACAAGGGAACCGGGGCTGGGTGCAGGCCAGGTGCGTGCCGCTCGCCCTGCCTGCTGTGTTCCGCAGTCCCGGCCGCGTTTTCCGGCGGCTCTGGACGATGTAGCGATGCCCTGGGTGTGTTGAGCTCCGAGTGCCACCGAAGGGGGCTGGCAGAAATGCCAGCTGGTGCCTCGGGCCGGGCAGTGTGCGCTGCTCCTGCTCCCGGTGGGAGCCGTGCCGCTTTGGGAGCGCAGCCGGCAGCGCTCCCTCCCTGCCTCACCATCCTCACCTGCGTGTCCCTGCCTCACCATCCTCACCTGAATGCCGGCAGAACTCGCGGCTGGGGCGGCCCGAGCTGGGAAATTCGTGTTTTATGTGATTTTACCCTCCTGGCTTTTCTGTAGCGGGAGAAATCCCCGGACTGGCTGCGTGCAAAATGCGCCGTGGATGCACCTGTAGCTGATTTTTTATGTATAAGTAAACCCCGTGCTGCATAATCTGCACTTGTGAAACGTTAGCCCTGAGTAACCTCTGCAGCTGGGGATGGTGCAGAGGGAGATGTTGGTATTCATGAATGTTTTGACATATTTGACATTTCCTATATGGTGTGCTTTCTCTGCTTTCCTGATTTCCTCCTGTCTCTGCTCCCCTGGTTGAGCAGTGAAGAGTTTCCCACTCTGGTGCTGTGGCACAATGTAGAGAAACTGGAGCTTTGTGGGTTTGTTTTTTTTAAATTTCTTATTTAAAAGTATATGCCTATCAAAACAGCGGCATTACTGCATTCTGATGGGATTGTTGCATTTTATCGGGGTCAAATGCAACGATCTCCCGGCAGGGGTGCCCAGGAGGGCTGGTTTAGACAAAAAGGTGATTTGTGCTCTGCTCCCAGGGCAGCCTGTCCGGGCTGCAGATCCTGGGGGATGCCTGCACAGCTGGAGCTCCTGCAGCAGGGACAGGGACAGGTTTAGGTTTGGTGGGGTGGGACTCGGGCAGGGCAGCGCTGCTGGAGCCAAGAGGAGGCTTGGGCTGGCTCCAGCTCCTGCTCTTTGCTGCACCTGGGGCAGGTGCCAGGCCGAGGGACTCGGGGAAATCTGCTCTTGGACCAGCGGGAGCAGCACCTTTCATTGAACAGGCCTCTTGTCTAGCCACACAATTTCTAACTTTAATAAAAGTCTTTATGATTCTCTGTCAGAAACCAAATCTCATCTGTAATTTTGGGACCACCATTAGGATGAGCATTTCCCATGGCAAACCTCAGGTGTTTTGGTCAGTTCAGCCTTTCCTCCTCAGCTCCTCGTTTACAGCTGAGCTGCTTTGGTGAGGTGGAGGAGTTTCATTCAGGTGAATGTTCCTGCTGAGGAGAAGCGGTGTTGGGCCAGGTTTTGTGTGTGGGCCCTCAGCTTTTCTGTGTAACCCCCTCGGGGCTGGAGCTGGGGCCCTGCCCAGCTGTGGGGTCACTGGGGTGGCTCTGGCAGGCTCTGGTTGCTCTGTGTGTGCTGGGCTGATGCTCTGGCTGAGTTAAGGGCTTTGATAGGATGGCTCTGCTCTACAGCCCTGGCAAACCCGGCTTTTCACGCCTGTCGTGTGCCTTACTGAAGGCACAGGGACTTGCATGTGTTAATAAACACCAAACAACGTTACTGAGCTCATTTTTTCTTGGCTAATTTGGTTTGCTACAAAGAAAACCCCAAAGTTTTAATTACGATTTCATTTTAACGTTCCGTACAAATGCCACGGTGAGCTGCAGCACCCCAGCCAGAATTGCTGTGCCACAGGGACAACACAAAGAGCAGGAACCCTTTCCTGTGCTCTGCCACCCTGCAGAGCAGCAGGGCTGTGGCTGGGCAGGGCTGCTGCACCCCAGAAACATCCTGAGCTCCCCCAGTGCCCAGAGTGGCTCCCTGAGCCCCACAGGGGCAGGGGGCACCGCCTCTGGCCGGGCTTTGCAGCCCTGTCCTCCTGCAGGATTGCTCTGAGCCTGGCTCTGCCCTGCCTCCCCTCTGCTCCCTCCCTGCCGCCCTGCAGAGGAGCTGCCCCATCCCTGCCAGGGCCCAGGCCAGGCTTGGGCCAGGCTGGGAGGGTGGAATGGGAAAGGTCCCTCCCAACCCCAGCCACTCCGGGGTTTTGTGGTTCCTTCCTGCTCCAGGTGCTCTCTGTAGGAGCTGTGCCCTTGTCCCGTGGCTGGGCGATTCTTTCAGAGCCGTTTGGGATGCTCAGCTGTGGCAGTTTTCCCTTGCTGTTGTCAGAGATGGCAAACACAGGGGTGGGAGCAGGAACCTGTGGGGTCCATGGGTCAGGGCTGGCTGCTCCTGCCTCAGGGTGTTTGGGGTTTGTCCCTGCACTTAGGGAAGGTTCAGGGCTCCTGTTTCCAGAGCACAGCCTTTCCCTAAAGCTGCCATTAAATGACTCTCATTGTGCGTTTTTTCCTGGTTTTCTGTAAAATTGGGTATTTCCCTGGATGTGTCCAAAGAGCAGGGATGTGGTTTTGGAGTGATGTGATTTCCAGTACCTGGTCATGAATTTTACAGCCATTGGCATGTGAGTATGTGGCATCAACAAACTGCTGAAACTCAGGGCTGGTCAGCTCAGCATCACAACATTTTATAGAAATATTTGTAAAATGTAAATGATGGAGAGTCCCAAAGAACAGCACCCCAAATTCATATATTCATGATATTTATGCCATGAATAATCTCCTGGGTAGCAGAGAGCACAAAGAAGGACAATAAAACACACTTGGGCCCATTACAAATTAATTTCAAGTCACATGCTGATGTCTTTTCTCCTGAAAACCTCTGTGAAAAGGATTCTTTGTGCTAATTCCTGAAGATGAACCTTATAGAACTAAAAGAATTATTACATTTTATTTCCTTGTATTTCCTGACACAAACAATTACAGTTCATGTGTTCACAATGCTGTCCTCATCTGTAAGTGGGCAGCAGGGCCACAATGAGAAATGCATGTTCCGTAAAATACAGCTGGGTTAGAGTTGTACTTTTAATAGATTTGCAAACAAAATATGATTTAATGACAAAGTTACCAGGAGAAAGTCCCTGCTATTAGTGAGGTGATGCTAGAATGAATTCCAAAGCCCTGCTCTCTGCCTTTGGAGACGTTTCAGGGCAGAAAGCTGCAGGTTCAGGGAACCAGGGGCTGCAGAGAAACCTTTGGCACTGTAGTCCCAGGAGTGCCTGTGCCATGGAGAGCTGGAGCAGTTTCATTTTCTGCAGGGATCAGAGGCTGTACAGGTCCTGGGAGCACCCCCAGGTGTCTGTGCTGGACTCTGTGCTTCCAGCAGGGAATCCTGGCTTTATGCGTCTGGCCCCAGCTCCTTCCCAAGCTTATTAATGATATTTAATGGGGATTAATACTGTGGAGATCTTCCTTTAGGGAAAGGGAGAAGTAAAGCAGGAGCTGCCTGTTTTGGTGCAGGAGATGCCGTGGCATGGCACCCCGAGCTCCAGGCTGAATTACAGCCCAGAGCTGGGAATGCAGGTGGGAACAGGCTGGAAATCCCAGGGCAGGGTCCCACCAAATCCTCTCTGAAAAAGGAACTGAAAAGGGGGCACTTTTCTGACCCTGAGAGACCTCTGCAACCCTGCTGACAATGAGGAGCGGGGATGTGCTCGGGTGAGGCAGTGACTGCAGGACCGGGGCTGGGCAGCTCTGCTGTGCCTGGGCTGGGACAGGGGCAGCGTTCGCTCTCCTGGTGAGCCCCCCTGGCCCTGCAGGATCCTTTCCTGCCTGCCTGCCCAAGCCAGGGGCTCTGGAGTGCAGCGAGGGTGACCCTGCCCTGCTGAACTCGAGGGGACTTTGCCAAGTGCTTTTCCATGGGTTCTGCTCGGCCAACAGCTCTCTGTGTGGATGTTCCTCAGGATCTGATTGTCAGGAGAAATGCAGTTCAGGTGTGGCCACCTCTAGCTCATGGAGAGCACTTGCTGCCAAGTCCTGACCCCCTTGCAGAGCTGATTTTTAAATTGAAGTGTTAATGTGGCTCTGAGCGTGCCGGAGCAGAAATGTAGGATTCTACTCACTGAAAACACCCATTTTACTTGTTTGAAAAGACCTGTTCTCAAACCCCGCTCAAGCTGCAAACAGAAGTGATCTTGAGAGTCCTCCCAATCCCCCCTGGATGTCCCTCTGCTCCATAAATAACAACCAGCCCTCCCTGCCACCCGCTTTGGCACGGCTGGGAGCGCCAAGCAGCTGAGCTGCAAGGGTGTGCAAGATGCACAGCATGGCTGGGAGAGCCTGCTGCAGCCCTGAGTGCTGCAAGGTGCAGGGCATGGCTGGGAGAGCCTGCTGCAGCCCTGAGTGCTGCAAGGTGCAGGGCATGGCTGGGAGAGCCTGCTGCAGCCCTGAGTGCTGCAAGGTGCAGGGCATGGCTGGGAGAGCCTGCTGCAGCCCTGAGTGCTGCAAGGTGCAGGGCATGGCTGGGAGAGCCTGCTGCAGCCCTGAGTGCTGCATGGTGCAGGGCATGGCTGGGAGAGCCTGCTGCAGCCCTGAGTGCTGCATGGTGGCTGGCAGAGCCTGCTGCAGCCCTGAGTGCTGCAAGGTGCAGGGCACAGCATGGCTGGCAGAGCCTGCTGCAGCCCTGAGTGCTGCATGGTGCAGGGCATGGCTGGGAGAGCCTGCTGCAGCCCTGAGTGCTGCAAGGTGCAGGGCACTGCATGGCTGGCAGAGCCTGCTGCAGCACATGCACTGGGCTGGGCTCAGCCTGCAGCTCCTCAGCAGCAGTGGGATGTGCAGGTAAGGGATGAGTCCCTCTCTTTCCATGCAGGTAGGGTGAGAGGGGATGAGCCTGCAGAACTGTCTCTGATGAGTGTATTTTGCATAAACAGTCCTGGTAGGAGTAGTGGGGAAAAGGAGCAGTTGGGCATGTGAAAAGCGTTTCTTAATTAAGCTGGAGGAGTGTCCTGGAGCACTGAAAGCTGGTTTTTGTCAGGAAGGTGTTGGGAATGGCTCACTCCAGTGCTGGGTGCTCTGCTGGTCCCAAATTATGCCAGGTGCTCCAAGCCCTGCTGCCAGCACAGGGCCAGTGCCACCCTGCTGGGGTGGGACCCCATGGGCTGTCCCTGCCTCACCTGTGGGGCTCAGTCCGTGCTGGGCACCGAGGCCTGGGCTCAGGGGGAGGAGCCCTGGTGCCAGGGAGCAGGGCTGGAGCTCCCCCAGACCCTGATGAGCATCCTGCCCCTTCGGGCAGTGCTCATGGCCCCCAGGTCTGTGGCAGGCAGTGCTGCGGGAGGATGATGCCGGGGAGGAAGGAAACTCCTGCCCAGGGCAGGGCAGAGCCCAGGACAGGCTGGGAGCCCCTCAGGGAGCTGGGGTGGCTCTGGCTGGCTCCTGCACCGCTCCCCATGCTGTGCGCCCCCTGTGCCATCCCCTCTGCCCGGGGGTGTCTGCAGAGCTGCTGACCTTTGCAGCAGTGAGCTGCAGCCGGAGCTGCTGCAGGGTGCACGGCTGAGCCCCCTGAGCCCTGCAGGGTGCATGGCTGAGCCCCCTGAGCCCTGCAGGGTGCACGGCTGAGCCCCCTGCCCTGCCCTGCTCAGCAGCTGGGCTGCCTGGTGCAAACAACTTTTATGGAAAATCCTTTCCTTAGGATTTTTCCTCCTGAGAAGCTGAGAGGCCTCAGGAACAAAATGTACCCAATGGTTATCTGCTGCTGTGGAATGCAACAGGTGCATCTGGGATTGGGCTCATGTGGATGTTTCTAATTAATGGCCAATCACAGCCCAGCTGGCTCAGACAGAGAGCTGAGCCACAAACCTTTGTTATCATTCTTTCTTTGCTATTCTATTCTTAGCCAGCCTTCTGATGAAACCTTTTCTTCTCTTCTTTTAGTATAGTTTTAATGTAATATATATCATAAAATAATATATCAGCCTTGTGAAACATGGAGTCAGATCCCATCTCTTCCCCAATCCAAGAACCCCTGTGAACACCACGGTCACAGGCTGGCTGCCCCCTGCCCCTGCAGGATGCATGTCTGAGCCCCCTGAACCCTGCAGGATGCATGGCTGAGCTCCCTGTAGGATGCATGGCTGAGCTCCCTGTAGGATGGATGGCTGAGCTCCCTGCAGGATGGATGGCTGAGCTCCCTGTAGGATGCATGGCTGAGCTCCCTGCCCCTGCAGGATGCATGGCTGAGCTCCCTGTAGGATGCATGGCTGAGCTCCCTGTAGGATGCATGGCTGAGCTCCCTGTAGGATGGATGGCTGAGCTCCCTGTAGGATGGATGGCTGAGCTCCCTGCAGGATGGATGGCTGAGCTCCCTGTAGGATGCATGGCTGAGCTCCCTGCCCCTGCAGGATGCATGGCTGAGCTCCCTGTAGGATGCATGGCTGAGCTCCCTGCCCCTGCAGGATGCATGGCTGAGCTCCCTGTAGGATGCATGGCTGAGCTCCCTGTAGGATGCATGGCTGAGCCCCCTGTAGGATGCGTGGCTGAGCTCCCTGTAGGATGGATGGCTGAGCTCCCTGTAGGATGGATGGCTGAGCTCCCTGTAGGATGCATGGCTGAGCTCCCTGTAGGATGGATGGCTGAGCTCCCTGTAGGATGGATGGCTGAGCTCCCTGTAGGATGCATGGCTGAGCTCCCTGCAGGATGCATGGCTGAGCCCCCTGTAGGATGCATGGCTGAGCTCCCTGTAGGATGCGTGGCTGAGCCCCCTGTAGGATGGATGGCTGAGCTCCCTGTAGGATGCGTGGCTGAGCTCCCTGTAGGATGCGTGGCTGAGCTCCCTGTAGGATGGATGGCTGAGCTCCCTGTAGGATGGATGGCTGAGCTCCCTGCAGGATGGATGGCTGAGCTCCCTGCCCCTGTAGGATGCGTGGCTGAGCTCCCTGCCCCTGTAGGATGGATGGCTGAGCTCCCTGTAGGATGCATGGCTGAGCTCCCTGTAGGATGCATGGCTGAGCTCCCTGTAGGATGCATGGCTGAGCCCCCTGCAGGATGCATGGCTGAGCCCCCTGTAGGATGCATGGCTGAGCTCCCTGCCCCTGTAGGATGCGTGGCTGAGCTCCCTGTAGGATGCATGGCTGAGCTCCCTGTAGGATGCGTGGCTGAGCTCCCTGTAGGATGCAGGGCTGAGCTCCCTGTAGGATGCATGGCTGAGCTCCCTGTAGGATGCATGGCTGAGCTCCCTGCCCCTGTAGGATGTGTGGCTGAGCTCCCTGCCTCCCCAGCCCCTGGGCTGTTCTCTGCTTCCCCAGGTGAGGCTCAGTGGAAGATGTGACTTCGCTTGGCAGAAATGGCTCCAGGGTGAAGGTTGGGCTGGGCAGAGGCAGCAGATAAGGAAAATATCCCAAATCATCCCAGTCCCATCCCTCCTGCAGGGACAGACCAGCACCTGCTGTGCAGCCCAAAGTCTTTTCTCTAGAGAGGTAGGGAGGGGGAAAAGCCTTTTCTGTGACTTACTGAGTTTTCCTGATTTTAACCAAGCAACTTAACTCTTGGATAAAGGGAATGCTCTCCCCTCAATTGTCTGTGTTTCAATTTTAGTTTCCCTGCCATGGCAGGAGTTAGTCTCACATGTCAGAGGCTGTTTCCACAATTATGGTTTGCCTAATGGTCCTTTTGTTATAATTCATAGGCTAATAGAAGTCAGAGATGGAAAAGACCTGTTAGATTATGGAGTCAATGCCCTGCAAATGCAGGATATAATCTCCAGGATAGAGGATGTACCGGGTATTATTAAACAGATTTTACACTTGATCTTAGCTAAATTATGGTTAGGAGTCATTGGATTCCCAAACGGTGAAATAACAATGGCTTAATTTCGGGTGTTGGGAGAGCACATCTGTATTTAAGTTTACCAGGTGGCATTTCTCTGCCTTGCCTCTAGATGTGCCTGATTTCCAAAGGGAAAATTAGAGATTCCCACCAGACAGTGGTGTGGGGAAAAATAAAATCCACCAAATATCTCCAAAAAAGCCCTTACATTTTCCTGAGTTAGAGCAGTGCAAAATATCAACTTTTTAGGGGAAGTGAAGCTGCAGAGGAAGAAAATCCTCATCAACATTAAGTGTTGGCAGCAAATGTTTATGAAACCCAGCTGCTTTGGCTTTGGGGCTGAGCTGAGCTCTGAATGCCTCTGGATTTGGGCACAAGTGAACTCAAAATGTTAAAGGAGACTAAATAAAAAAACAAAAAAAAACCCCAAAAACAAAACAAAAAAAAAAAAAAAAACCCCAACCAAACAAAAAAAACCCCAAACAAAATTCCAAAAAATGCAGCTGCTCTGGGAATCCCAGCCCAGCCAGGAATTCCCAATTCCCAATGTCCCACCCATCCCTGCCCTCTGGCACTGGGAGCCATTCCCTGGCTCCTGTCCCTCCATCCCTTGTCCCCAGTCCCTCTCCAGCTCTCCTGGAGCCCCTTCAGGCCCTGCCAGGGGCTCTGAGCTCTGCCTGGAGCCTTCCCTTCTCCAGGGGAGCATTCCCAGCTCTCCCAGCCCTGCAGCAGCTCCGTGCCTCCTCTGGCCTCTCTCCAACAGGTGAATTTCCTGTTTTTAGTTTAATTTCCACGTGGCTTTTTGGAAGATGAGCAGGATTCCCGTGCAGGTGGCCCTGCCCTGGCTGCAGCTCCTGCTGTGTCTCTCAGCCCTTCCCTCCCTTCCCTGAGGTGTTTGGATAAGGCTGGAGGTGTGGGGGACACCCACCCTGGAGCCTGGACCTGTCACCTCTGGTGCATTAAATGTGTGTCCATCTGTCACTGCCATGATCTGGTGTAAAACCCAGTGTGTGAGGCTGGGCTTCCATTTCCATCAGAGCCCTGAGCAGCGCTGGGGCTGTTCCAGGCAGCATCTCCCAGCTTTGGGATGGCAGGGGATTCACCCCACAGTTTGGGAGACGTCTGGGAAAAGGAGAGCTGGAGCAGGAAGGGCTCTTTGGGTTAAAAGGCTGCAGTTCAGGGTGGGGGGAAAGGCTTTGTCCACCTGCTGAGCTGTAATTACAAGGTGGGCAAGGTTTCCCCCAGGACAAAATGCAATTCCTCAGCTCTGGAAAACTTCCTCTGCTCCTCCAAGCTCCTCACTGGCAGGAAGAGAAAAACCCAATGGAGGCTCCTGCCCTGGGCTCCCCTTGGAAGGGATGCCCAGTTTTTTGGGGGTGCGTGTCACAGACATCTTTTATGGAAAATCCTTTCCTTAGGAATTTCCCTCCTGAGAAGCCGAGAGGCCTCAGGAACAAAATGTACCCAATGGTTATCTGCTGCTGTGGAATGCAACAGGTGCAGCTGGGATTGGGCTCATGTGGTTGTTTCTAATTAATGGCCAATCACAGCCCAGCTGGCTCGGACTCTGAGCCACAAGCCTTTGTTGTCATTCTTTCTTTGCTATTCTATTCTTAGCCAGCCTTCTGATGGAATCCTTTCTCCTATTCTTTTAGTATAGTTTTAATAAATATATATCATAAAATAATGAATCAGCCTTGTGAAACATGGAGTCAGATCCTCATCTCTTCCCTCAACCTGAGACCCCTGTAAACACAGTCACAGGTGCCCGGTTTTTGGGGGTGCCCAGTTATTGGGGGTGCCCAGTTTTTGGGGGTGCTCAGTTTTTGGGAGTGCTCAGTTTTGGGGGTGCCCAGCTTTTGGGGCTGCCCAGCTTTTTGGGGGTGCCCAGTCTGATTACATGAAGTCGATCCCCAGCATCAATCTGACCTGGAGTTATTTTGGGTGCTGCTCTCATCTGCTCCTGCTATAATTAATTCCTTGTGTAATTGCTCTGTGAGGGAGTCTGGCCGCTCTGCTGGCGAAAACAGTCGTCATCAAATATGTGGGAAAAATTGGAACACAAACACGAGCCTTGCAAAGGCCGGGCAGCGAGCGCTGAGATTTTTCAGACGGAACCGGAGAAGCAGGAATTATTGCAGCAATAGTTTTTTTGTGCCTTCCAACCTTGTGCATCCTGAAATAGAGGCCTGGAACGCACTATTTACAGCATTTTTCTTCCTGGGAGTGTGGCTGCAGGAGCCCTGCTGAGCCCAGTGGCATTGTCTGGGAGCTATGTTGAGTACAAAGCCCATTGGATGGACCAAAATGCAACTTTTAGAGCAACATATTGAAGCCTTTTCTCTCAGAAGGGAGCAGAGCTGTTGGTGCCCATGGCCAGGAGGTGCCTGGGCTCCAGGAGGGGCTGCTCCTGCCCTGGGGGAGCTGTCCCTGCTCAGGGCAGGGCTTGGGAACGCAGGAGCTTTATGGTCCCTCCCAGCCCAGACCCCTCTGTGACACACAGAGCCTGTAGGCATTCTGAACTTTCATGCTTGTGCTCCATGAAAATGTAAACTTTTCCTCCTGAGTGGATCAGTGCAAAACCAGAAGGAGTTTTTTTTTAAGATGTCCCCACGATTTAGGCTGGATCAGAGCAACCAGAAGGGTTTTTAAGATGTCCCCACGATTTAGTCTGGATCAGAGCAACCAGAAGGGTTTTTAAGATGTCCCCACGATTTAGTCTGGATCAGAGCAACCAGAAGGGGTTTTAAGATGTCCCCACGATTTAGGCTTTCCCGTAGTTGCTGTGGGGTGCTTGGATTTCACACAGAGGGTTTGTTTGCAGTGCATTACTCCCCTGAAGGCAATGTGTGCTGCTGCTGCCCGTTCCTGGTGCCCATCCCTGGCTCTGCAGGCACCGGGCAGAGGGAGCCCCGCCTGCCAGGAGCAGCGATTCTCCTGCTCTGGGCCGGCACACAGAGGGTGCAGCGCATCCCAGCACGGCCCCTGTGGCTGCAGGAGCCCCGAGCCCGCACGGTGCCCTTTACCTGTCACAGCACATCGGCTCTGAGCCGCTCCTGCAGCTCCACAGCCACGTGGGAGAGCAGCCCCGGGGGCACAGGAGCCGGGAAATGGGATGGGAATGGGATAGAAATGGGATGGGAATGGGGTAGAAATGGGATGGGAATGGGATGTGTGTCCTGGGGACATGGACAGGAGGGCTGGGCACACAGAATGGGTCCCCTCCTCTGTGCTGGTGTTCACAGGGGTTTTTGGATGAGGGGAGAGACGAGGATCTGACTCCGTGTTTCACAAGGCTGATTGATTATTATATATATATTATATTAAAACTATACTAAAAGAATAGAAGAAAGGATTCCATCAGAAGGCTGGCTAAGAATAGAATAGCAAAGAAAGAATGATAACAAAGGCTTGTGGCTCGGCTCTCTGTCCGAGCCAGCTGGGCTGTGATTGGCCATTAATCAGAAACAACCACATGAGCCCAATCCCAGCTGCACCTGTTGCATTCCACAGCAGCAGATAACCATTGTTTGCATTTTGTTCCTGAGGCCTCTCGGCTTCTCAGGAGGAGAAATCCCAAGGAAAGGATTTTCCATAAAAGATGTCTGTGACACCTCCTCTGCTGCCTCCCTCCTGGCACAGCCAAACCCACACCCTAAATGCAATTAGGGACCTTGTTAATGGTCATTTCCCTGTTTGGTCCTCGAGAGTGGCACCCCCAGGGATGTGAGTGGGGATAAAGGACACGGGTGGTGGCATCTGTGGGGTCTCAGACACCTCCAGAAGGACAGAGCCTCATCCTGGAGCTGATTTTGGAGGGAAAAAAAACAGATTAGGAAGCACTAAGAGCCCAAATTAACATTCTAGCTTGCAGTTTAATTGCATTTGTTAATAAGAATAGGGGCTTTATTTTTTAAACTTTTTTAAAAATGTAAACTTGAGGCCAAAAATCTGAGGAAAAAACTTCTAAAAAAATCAGCGTTTTCCTCACACACGTACCAGTATTGGGAGTGAAAGGCAGGATGAGTGCTCAGCGTGGGATATTTCCAAGTTCTCTGCTCCTTGCACATGGAGAGCAGTCAGGGCTGACCAAAAAAGTCCCCAGCACACTCTAGCTGCAGGTGCAGCACAGCTCTCCAGCCCTGTGCCTGTGTGCTGTACTCGTGATGAAAACCCTCCTGGTTTCGGTGCCATAAGTGAGATCCACGTCCTTTTCCGCTGTTCACAAACAATTTCACGGCAGCAGTCGCTGCTCCCTGCAGAAGGCAGGGAAATCTGACTAATGAGAGATTCCAGTTCCAGGTTTGCAAAGGGCAGCTGCTGGAAACATCCATGAGTCAAAGCCAGCCCGATGCAAATCACAGAGAACGCTCCTGAGGAGCTGAATTTGGGGTGGAGGGGCAGGAAAGGCTCTGCACAGACAGGGCTGGGGCTCAGGGCTTTGGAGGGAGATTCCTGTGGAACCTTTCCATGGCAGAGCCAGGGGAGCAGGGAGCTAAAACATTCCTGCACTGGCAAAGGCCTGGCCTGGCCACGTCCTTTAGCTCAGTAGAGAAGGACAGAGATTTAGAAAAGAGGCATTTATTGCTTTGGTGGGGATTCTTGGTGTCTGCTTGCTGGATTTTATGGGCACGGCCCCTTCCCACTGTCCCAGGCTGCTCCAAGCCCCGTCCAGCCTGGCCCTGGGCACCGCCAGGGATCCAGGGCAGCCACAGCTGGGACTCTGTCCGTGTGTCTGTCCTGCAGGGTCCCTCTGTCCGTGTGTCTGTCCTGCAGGGTCCCTCTGTCCGTGTGTCTGTCCTGCAGGGCTGCCCTGTCCGTGTGTCTGTCCTGCGGGGTCGCTCTGTCCGTGTGTCTGTCCTGCAGGATTACTCTGTGTGTCTGTCCTGCAGGGTCCCTCTGTCCGTGTGTCTGTCCTGCAGGGCTGCCCTGTCCGTGTGTCTGTCCTGCAGGGTCCCTCTGTCCGTGTGTCTGTCCTGCGGGATTGATCTGTCCGTGTGTCTGTCCTGCAGGGTTCCTCTGTCCGTGTGTCTGTCCTGCAGGGCTGCCCTGTCCGTGTGTCTGTCCTGCGGGGTCACTCTGTCCGTGTGTCTGTCCTGCAGGATTGCTCTGTCCGTGTGTCTGTCCTGCAGGGTTCCTCTGTCCGTGTGTCTGTCCTGCAGGGCTGCCCTGTCCGTGTGTCTGTCCTGCAGGGTCACTCTGTCTGTGTGTCTGTCCTGCAGGGTTTGGAGCCCAGCTGAGCAGGCAGGGAGCTGCCATTCCCAAAAGGTCCCTGGTGACTGTCCAGCAGAATTTGGTGATTTATTTATTTATTTTTATGGACCAGGGACAGGAGCGCTCCAGCTCCTTGACCTCTTGGAATGGATTCTTTGCAGTGACCAGAGGAACTAAATACAAAGCCAGACGTGGGTTAACGAGGCAGATCTGAGGCTCAGTTTTACACCAGGTGCTCTCCCCAGCCCAGCCCATGGCAGACCCACTCACCCCTTGGTCCTTCAGTGACTCCTGGCGGCCTCAGTGCAGCCCCTGCCTGTCTGGGGCTTTTGGAGGAGCCTGGAAGGATCTGGAAGGATCTGGAAGGATCTGGCAGGATCTGGCTGTGCCCCAGTGCAGCTGCCCCTGTGCCTGTGCCCAGCTGGCGATGCTCAGCCTGGCTGGAGCACAGAGCTGCTCTCCTGGGTTTGGGGTGGGCTACAGGCTCCCTGCAGCCCGCCAGGAGCAGTTCCAGCTCTGAGCACCTCGCTCCCCCTGCCAGAACACATTTCATGCTGGTGCTCCATAAAAGATCATTTCTTTGCAGGCAGGATGAACGCATGGGATGAGAGCGGTCCATATGTATAACCCAGGCACGGTTATTCCTACCATTACAAGGAAGGGAGTGATAATTACCATGGTAATTTGCTTCTTTATGGATGAGATTTCTTCAAATAGATGCAGGAATATCTCCTCTCTGTCTCTGTGTCCTTATGTTTAGCTGTTCTCCGAGATAAAGGTTCCACGGCAAACATTTTAAGGAAATTGGAGGTGCTTACTGGAAAGCCTCCTCTTTAAAAATGTTATAACATTTTTCACTAGTCATAGAAGCAGCCAAAGAAAAAATTGTCCTTAAGAGCCCCCAAATCCTATTGCATGGCCAGGGCGCCTTTGGGAGGGAACCAAACGAGGGGAAAGTCTCCAGATGCATCACTGTCCCCTGGGCTGGCTGGAGTGACATGGGGCTCTCCCAGGGGTCATTCCCTGTTCCCTGCTGAGCTTCCAGGGTCATTCCCTGGGGCTGTTCATCTCCTGGGCTCGGCTTGAACCTTCTCCTGGCCCCCTTGCCCCTGGCAAGGGCTGCCTTGGGCACAGGTGGGTCCCTCAGTGTGATGGTGCTCACAGGGGTCCCAGGATGAGGGGAGAGACGAGGATCTGACTCCATGTTTCACAAGGCTGATTCATTATTTTATGATATATATTACATTAAAACTATACTAAAAGAATAGAAGAAAGGATTCCATCAGAAGGCTGGCTAAGAATAGAATAGAAAGGAAAGAATGATAACAAAGGTTTGTGGCTCGGCTCTCTGTCCGAGCCAGCTGGGCTGTGATTGGCCATTCATTAGAAACAACCACATGAGCCCAATCCCAGCTGCACCTGTTGCATTCCACAGCAGCAGATAACCATTGGGTACATTTTGTTCCTGAGGCCTCTCGGCTTCTCAGGAGGAAAAATCCTAAGGAAAGGATTTTCCATAAAAGATGCCTGTGACACCTCATGCCAGGGGCTCTTCAGTGGCTCCTCTGGATTTGCCTCCTGACCCAGCCACCTTCCCTCCTGGCCCCAAAGAACATCAATGCCAAGAGGAAAAATCAGTTGTGCCCACACAGAGGTCAATGGGACGTGGAAGTGCTTATTTACCAGAAGAATTGATTCATCAAGTGAATTATTCAGTAAAGATGGCGAAATTAATTGAATCACATGTTTTAGCAAATGGGATCTGACTGGTTTTATTGTGTGTGTTCAGGGACCAGCAGTGGCTCTGCCTTCTGATCCAGGTTCCTCTGCTCAGTTGCTTGGTGAGAGAAATTTGGATTTTTAGAATTTTACTCCTCGCTCTTAACTTCATAGAAATCAGCATTACGTTCTTCAGTTAACAGCAATCCTGGAATTGAGATATTTTAGCTACAGGTAAATTTGACTTAAGGTGTGATTAAACCATCTGGAGGGAGGCTCATTTGGATGTTTTTATATTGAGGGATTTAATCAAATCAGTTCAACGTTGTGCCAATTCAGAGCCATTTCTTTAGGGAAAAGTGGGAAAATGCTTCTTGAAATGCATTTGTGAGGCAAGCCTGAGTCCTTTGCTTTTGTTCCTCTGGGTGAGGAAGGAGTCCTCTGCTCAAGCCTGATCAATACAGTTTTTGTGCTCTAACCTGGATTTATTCAGCCTCCCCTGGAGCAGTCAGTCAGTGCTGCTGTGTTCCAGGGGTGGTGTGGCTGCCTTTGGGCGTCCCACCCTGAGCAATGCATTCCAGTCTGAACCATTCCATGGCTGCAGCATCCCTAATTGGTAGGAGTTGCTTTCTCTAGGCCTGTTTTATATTTAAAAAGTGATTTTTTCCTCTTTGTTGTTTGAATCCAGTTCTGATTTCCTTAAAGATTTTCAGTGGATTGTAGCACCAGAAAGACAAATCTGTTAGGTCAACTTTGATTACATTGGGGAGCCATATTCCATTACATAATTCACTGGGGTCTGCACTACTCTTAAAGGAAAATATAAAGCTCCCTCAAATGTCAGGGTTTGATAGATTCAGAATGCAGCCCCTCCAAACTCCATTAGGGCTCCTAATCTCTGACTCTCCTCGTGTTCCTCCCAGCCAGGGCTCTGCTCCTCCTCGGAGGCACTTTGCCAGCAAACACTGGGTAATTTCACCCTGCCTCCATGGGAAGGATGCTCCAGGGAGGGAAACTCACAGGGAATCTTGGGGTGCCTCCTTTATTTTCTCCCATTTACAGATAAACAAGTGTTTTATATCGCATGTATAATGCAAAACCCACAAGGGGGTGAGTGCAGAGGGATGCAGGCCAAGGGCAGGTGTGGCTGAAAGGGCGTCAGCACAAAGGAGTTTTCCAGCATTGAGTGCCTGGCAAATGGGCCAGATGGAACTGTAGGAACACTGGGAATGTTTAAAGTTGTAAAGCAGTCCTGTGGGGACATTGGTGCTCTGGATAGCAAAGTAAGGGGAAAGCGTGCACTAAAGGAGCATCTGAAGCTGGGAGGAGGGAAATCCTGTAAATTGAACTTGGAGTTTGCACAAAGTGTAACTTTTCCCAAAATAAGGCAGCAGTGCTGTGAACTGCACACAGAGCTGAGAGCTCACCGTGGCACCTGAGGGGTTTGTGTCTGGCACAGGAGCTGCTGTGCTGCTGTTGCTGTGACCAGCTCTGGGAATTGTCCTGGCAGTGCCCAAGGCCAGGCTGGATGGGCTTGGAGCAGCCTGGGACACTGGGAGGTGTCCCTGCCGTGGATAGGGTGGAATAAATGGCATTTAAGGTCCTTGCCAGTCTGGGACTCTGAGTGTGTGGGGTCAGAAGTGTGGCCTCCCAAACACAGAGTGAGGCAGTTAATAAATAATTATTAATAATTAATAATAATTAATAATAAATATAATAAATATAATAAATAATTAGAATATAATAAATAATTAGAAGATAATAAATAATTAGAAAAAACTGTGTAGCCAGTACCAGAAGGGATCTTGAGGTGAAGCTGAGCAAGTTTCAGCAGAGCAGGGGAGATGTTTGCCTGATGGCTTTGCTGCAGCCCTGATTTAGGAGCAGGCTGATGACAGGTGAGGTGAGCCTGGCCTGCAGTGTGGGTGTGCTCTGTTTGTTCCACAGAGCATTGGAACTGGCTGCTTTCACAGTTGGGTTCGATAGAGAGGGAAAGTTTTGTGTAGTTTGTCGTGGCTGTGCTTTGTTCTTCCTGGCCTCAGGAGCAGAATCCCAGCGTGTTTGGGGTGGGAGGGAGCTCAGAGCCCCTCCATGGCATCCCTGTGCCGTGGCAGGGACCCTTCCCCTGCAGCCGTGCCCAGAGCCCCGGAGATGCTGCAGCCCTGCTGCCTGCCCTTTGGGAACAGGAGCGTTTTGTCACAGCTAAATCTGCTCTGTGTGTGAACTGCCAGCTCCTGTGCTGTATAATTACCAGCTCAGAATGGAGCTGAGAGTCACAGAACAGCTTGAGCCCCTGTTCTGGTGCTCACAGCTCGTGCTCAGCTCCAGGGCCAGGCGCGCTCCTGACAATTCCTGCTCTGCTCCCGCTCAGACCTGGCCCTGCTGGGCCCTGCCTGGGGCTCCCTGGCATCCCCAGGCACTGAGGCTCTCCCTGTCCCCACGCCCAGCAAAGGCTGTGCCCTGCCAGGGCTGTCTGGATGCCAGAGAAGGGGCTATGGAATCACTGCCCCTGGCATTGCAAGCAAATAGCCCAATTTTGGGGGTCTTTTCTGTGCAAGCTGACTTTAAATTGCAGGAAAAAGACAATTTTTCTGTTTAAAGGAGCTTGAGGCGGGCTCTAGTGCTGGGTAATGATGAAGGAAAGGTTTGGTTTAGCTGCCCTGGTTTCAAGCCCTGTCTAAATGTCACAGCAGCAGAATCCCAGGCTGGCCTGGGTTGAAGGGACCTTAAAACTCCTTCAGTTCCAGCCCCCTGCCCCGGGCAAGGGCACTTTCCAGCAGACCAGGAGCCTCATGCTGCATGAGGAATATCTGCTGTTTGTGTGGAGAGTGATGCTAAAGCTGTCCTTTGTTCTGCTTCATCCTCCTGATATTTCATTAGTGGCATTTTCCTTTCTGTCACAAACACGTGACAGGCCGTGCTGGAGAGCTCTGGGGACATCCTGGACGTTTTTGGTTTGAACTGCAGGTGAACCTCCCTCAGACCAGGGAGGTTTGCAGTGCCCAGCCCTGGAGGTGTCCAGGGAATGCCTGGAGGTGGCACTCAGGGCTGGGGACAGGGTGGGCATGGGCACAGCTGGAGCTCCATGGGCTGGGAGGGCTTTTCCATCCTCAGGGATCCTGGGAAAAGAGCTGAGAACAGCCTCTTCTTCTTCTTCTTCCTTTTGATCATCAGCCTCCTGCTCCTTCGTTTACCCCTTTTTCCCTCCCCTCACCTGGGAAAGGAAGCAAAAGGAGGAGGCACTTTCAGGAGGTGAGTGTTCAAAAGGCTTTTTTGTCTCGGCTCCGAGATTTGTCAGCTTGTGGAGAGGTTGTGAAAAGGTGCCTGCCTGTGTAAACTCCATCCTGAAGGCTTCAGGTGGACCTGAGCCTTGTTTGAGCTCTGTGCCCAGGAGTGAATCCCGTCCTGGATGTTATTAAAAGTTTCCCTCCTTAACTGTGGCATGGCTCGCAGCAAACGATCGCTTAAATCTCCAAAGTAATAAAGAGAGAGGAATTACAGCCCTGTGGAAATCTCTGCTCCTGCAGGAAAACCCACGCCAGCCCCCACACCATTTGCATTGCATCTGACCCACAAACACTCCCTCCAAACGGAGACGGAATCGAGCGCTAATTAAACCATTCCAGGGAATTGGAGCCGGGAATGATGGGGCTGGAATAAAACCACAGAAATATCAGGAAGGCTGAGAGCACGTGGCATTTGTTCTGTCTGAAATGCTTGTGGTTTCTGAGCTGGGAGCTGGAAATGCCTGTTATCACCCTTTCCAGGAGTCCTGCACCACTGGGGTACGTGGCTGAGAGGCAGCTGCTGATAGGCAGGGCATAAAAGGTTGATAAATCACAAAAAAAGACATACTTTTATGTGGAAAAAAATGCATTCAGCATTTTTTCCCGGGTAAAGTATGCAGAAAACCTGCTTAAATGGAGCATATAATTTTTAATGAATCAGACCCTTTCTCCTAGGAAATGAAGCAAGTATGATAAATATGATGGAAAGTGATGAATATCAAGGGTCTGGTAATCAGATCAGATTGGAAACCCACCTGAGGTTTGTGTGAAAGGTAGTAGCTCAGAAGGATTAGTCTTCAGGCCAGCAGACTTTGAGGGATGTGGGATCAATTGAAGGAATTTGATTGTAATCAATTAAGGTAAAATAGTGCTGGAAATGGGGGGGGCACGAGAGGCACAATCACAGGGATGTGAGTGATTCACTGAATCAACAGCCTGGTGGGATTTATTCTGAAGCAATCCAGGCATTACCCTCCTGGGAATGCCCACCCTGCAGGGAAACTTCCCTTGCGGGATTGCCTTTACCTGAATCACCAAAATTCTCCTGTTGGCTGAGGTGCTAAAAGCCCCTGGGGAGAGGGAATTGTCCATTTGGGAGCTGGCAGCTCTGCAGGTGGCTGGGGCCATCCTGCAGGGACAGGCAGGCAGCAGATGTGACCTCTGAGCTCCAGGACAGGGCTGCTCTGATGTGCCCATGGTCTCTGAGCTCCAGTTCATGGGTGCTCTGATGTGCCCATGGTCTCTGAGCTCCAGAACGTGGATGTTTTGATGTGCCCATGTTCAGAACATGGATTCCTTGATGTGCCCATGTTCTCTGAGCCCCAGAATGTGGATGTTTTGATGTGCCCATGTTCTCTGAGCTCCAGTTCATGGATGCTTTGATGCGCCCATGTTCTCTGAGCCCCAGAACGTGGATTCCTTGATGTGCCCATGTTCTCTGAGCCCCAGAACGTGGATTCCTTGATGTGCCCATGTTCTCGGAGCCCCAGAACGTGGATTCCTTGATGTGCCCATGTTCTTTGAGCTCCAGTTCATGGATTCCTTGATCTGTCCATGTTCTCTGAGCTCCAGTTCATGGGTGTTTTGATGTGCCCATGTTCTCTGTGGATGTTTTGGTGTGCCCATGTTCTCTGAGCTCCAGTTCATGGATGTTTTGATCTGTCCATGTTCTCTGAGCTCCAGTTCATGGGTGTTTTGATGTGCCCATGTTCTCTGTGGATGTTTTGGTGTGCCCATGCTCTCTGAGCTCCAGTTCATGGATTCCTTGATGTGCCCATGTTCTCTGAGCTCCAGTTCATGGATGTTTTGATCTGTCCATGTTCTCTGAGCTCCAGTTCATGGGTGTTTTGATGTGCCCATGTTCTCTGTGGATGTTTTGGTGTGCCCATGTTTCTAAATGCCCTGCCCAGGATCTGAGCCCACAGATCCCTGCACGGGCAGCAGGCAGGTGAATGCCAAGGCTGAGCTCACCTTGGTCCATGTGAGCACAAATCCTTCAGTTCCAATAACCAAAAGCTCCAGAGCTCCCAGGCAATGGCACTGCTGTCCCGGGGCAGGTGAGAGGCACCCACACACCCTCCTCTGCCAGGCTGGCTGCATTTCCCCTGCTTCCTTAACAGGAATATTTCCCAGGACCAATCCCTCACACTTCAATCATTTGCCACTCACCATTTCCCCTCGGCGTGTATTTATGGCTTTTCTCTTTGATATTTTTAAAAATCCTACACTCTGTGGAAGCTCTTTGGGTTCTGTGGCTTCTCACCTGATGGTTGTTTCTCTTTCCAAGATGAAATGCTTGGATGGGAGCGTGGAAGGGTGAGGCAGCCCCAGCTGTCCAGGTGAGCCCTGTGGGAGGGCAGCAGGCTGGCACTGCTCGCTTCAGCTTCTCTCTCATGGGTGTTTAATGACCTGTGCTCCCTGGCAAAGGGCTGGTTCCTGGGAGGGTGCTGCTGTGGAAAGGTTATTAAAGAACAAAGATGGTTTTAAAAGCCTGTTCACGAGTTCTGGCCATATCTGATCCAGCTGTGGCACAGGATGGGGGATTTATGTCAGATTTAAGGTGGATGGACATGACAGATGTTTAATTATTGCTATGTCTCTCTCTCTCTCACAATCTGCATCTATTCCAAACTTTACTCTGCAGTCTTTGTGATGTCATTGAGTGTTCTTGAAGTGGCAAACACTGTGCTTGTCTGTTATGAGACAACCAGGCTGTCTTGGGACCAACTACTGGTGTTGTTTCAGAAGAATTTACAGGTGTTTAGTCATAAATCCTGAGTCTGAAGTGCCTGAATTTCATGGGTTTACACGGGCTTGGGCTTGATTTCCTTATTTAAAGGCAAAGGTGTGCACTGGTGCAGGATGGAGGGGGGCAATGGGATGCTCTGCTCAGGCAGGTGAGCTCTGCAGTGACCAAGAGACACCCAAAGGTGCCAAGGGCTTCCTGCCAGGTTGTCCCTGCCTGGCACAGTGAGGGCATTTGCAGAGGTGCACATTTGTCTGTGGTGGTGTTCTTGTTTGCAAGGTCATGGAACCAGAGAGGCACAAAATGCTTTGGCTTGGAAGGGGCTTAGAAGCCCACCCAGTGCCACTCTAGTGGCAGGGACACCTCCCACTGTCCCAGGCTGCTCCAACCCTGTCCAGCCTGGCCTTGGGCACTGCCAGGGATCCAGGGGCAGCCCCAGCTGCTCTGGGAATCCCAGCCCAGCCAGGAATTCCCAATTCCCAATGTCCCACCCATCCCTGCCCTCTGGCAGTGGGAGCCATTCCCTGGCTCCTGTCCCTCCATCCCTTGTCCCCAGTCCCTCTCCAGCTCTCCTGGAGCCCCTCCAGGCCCTGCCAGGGGCTCTGAGCTCTGCCTGGAGCCCTGAGCTCCCCTGTCCCGTTCCCATTCCCGTTCCTGTCTCGTTCCTGTTCCTGTCCTGTTCCCATTCCCATTCCCGTTCCTGTCCCGTTCCCGTTCCCATTCCCGTCCTGTTCCTGTCCTGTTCCCATTCCCGTTCCCGTTCCTATCCCATTGCCGTTCCCGTTCCTGTCCCGTTCCTGTCCCGTTCCCGTTCCTGTTCCCGTTCCTGTCCTGTTCCCGTTCCTGTCCCGTTCCCATTCCTGTTCCCGTTCCCACTCCTGTCCTGTTCCCGTTCCCGTTCCCATCCCCGTTCCTGTTCCCGTTCCCGTTCCTGTTCCCATTCCAGTTCCTGTCCCGTTCCCGTTCCCGTCCCGTTCCCGTTCCTGTCCCGTTCCCGTTCCTGTCCCGTTCCTGTCCCGTTCCCATTCCTGTCCCGTTCCTGTTCCTGTCCCGTTCCCGTCCCATTCCCGTCCCGTTCCCGTTCCCGTTCCAGTTCCTGTCCCGTTCCTGTCCCTGTTCCTGTCCCGTTCCTGTCCCGTTCCTGTTCCTGTTCCTGTTCCCGTTCCCGTTCCTGCTCCCGTTCCGTTCCCGTTCCCGTTCCCTGTCCCGTTCCTGTTCCCGTTCCCGTTCCTGTCCCGTTCCCGTTCCGTTCCCGTTCCTGTTCCTGTCCCGTTCCCGTTCCCGTTCCCTGTCCCGTTCCCGTTCCCGTTCCGTTCCCGTGCCCGTTCCCGTTCCGTTCCCGTTCCCGTTCCTGTCCCGTTCCCGTTCCCTGTCCCGTTCCCGTTCCCGTTCCCGTTCCGTTCCCGTGCCCGTTCCCGTTCCCGTTCCCGTTCCGTTCCCGTTCCCGTTCCGTTCCCGTTCCTGTCCCGATCCCGTTCCCGTTCCCATTCCCGTTCCTGTCCCGTTCCCGTTCCCGTTCCCGTGCCCGTTCCCGTTCCCGTTCCGTTCCCGTTCCCGTTCCCGTTCCGTTCCCGTTCCGTTCCCGTTCCCGTTCCGTTCCTGTCCCATTCCCGTTCCCCTTCCCGTGCCCGTTCCCGTTCCGTTCCCGTTCCCGTGCCCATTCCCGTTCCCGTTCCCGTTCCCGTTCCCGTGCCCGTTCCCGTTCCCGTTCCCGTTCCGTTCCCGTTCCCGTTCCTGTCCCGTTCCCGTTCCCGTTCCCGTTCCCGTTCCCGTTCCTGTCCCGTTCCCGTTCCGTTCCCGTTCCCGTTCCCGTTCCGTTCCCGTTCCCGTTCCTGTCCCGTTCCCGTGCCCGTTCCCGTTCCCGTTCCTGTCCCGTTCCCGTGCCCGTTCCCGTTCCCGTTCCTGTCCCGTTCCCGTTCCCGTTCCTGTTCCCGTTCCTGTCCCGTTCCCGTTCCCATTCCGTTCCCGTTCCCGTTCCCGTTCCCGTTCCTGTCCCGTTCCCGTGCCCGTTCCCGTTCCCGTTCCTGTCCCGTTCCCGTTCCCATTCCGTTCCCGTTCCCGTTCCCGTTCCCGTTCCTGTCCCGTTCCCGTTCCCGTTCCTGTTCCCGTTCCTGTCCCGGTCCCGTCCCCGCTGCGGGCGGGGCGGCGCCGCCTGTGTCGCCCTCTGCCGGGCACTGCCGGAACTGCGCCGCCGCTGCCCCGCCCGGGAGCGCCCGCCGGGACCGGGATGTGCCCGTTTGTTTAATTTATCCCTTCATTTATCCACTTATTTATCCCTTCATTTATCCACTTATTTATCCGTTTATTCATCCACTTATTTATCCGTTTATTCATCCATTTATTTATCCATTTATTTACCCGTTTATTATATGCCCTCCAGCAGCCTCCCTGCTGCTCCAGCTACTTAAAAAGCTCCCATAGCTCTTTTTAAGCTTGGCCCCGTGGGGCAGCACTGAGGGAAATGTTGTTTTTTTTTTCCTCGAGTATCCAGGCAGTGAAAATGGAGCCCCCAAAGGGCACTGCCTGATTGCTGTTCAGGGCACCAGGGATGAGCCCTGCCGTGCCCAGGGGGCTCTGCCCTGCAGCCCATGGGGGCAATTTGTGGGGCAATTTGTGCCCCATGGGGGTCTGGGGGCTCCCCGGTGGGCGCTGGCCGGGCTGGGGAGGGTCAGTGCCCACCCTGTGCCCGCCAGGTCCCGGTGGGGATGGGGATGGTGCTCCCTGAAGTGCCCCTGCAGAGCTGGGGGCAGAGGGAGCGGGCAGCAGAGGGGAGGGGGTGACCTGACCCTGGCATTCCCCCAGTATGGGGGAATGTGGGAGCACTGGAGAGAGCCCAGAGGAGACCACGGAGCTGTTCCAGGGCTGGAGCCCCTCTGGGGCCAGGCTGGGAGAGCTGGGAATGCTCCCCTGGAGAAGGGAAGGCTCCAGGCAGAGCTCAGAGCCCCTGGCAGGGCCTGAAGGGGCTCCAGGAGAGCTGGAGAGGGACTGGGGACAAGGGATGGAGGGACAGGAGCCAGGGAATGGCTCCCAGTGCCAGAGGGCAGGGATGGATGGGACATTGGGAATTGGGAATTCCTGCCTGGGAGGGTGGGCAGGCCCTGGCCCAGGTGATTCCATGGATGGCCCTGGATCCCTGGCAGTGCCCAAGGCCAGGCTGGGTCTGGAGCAGCCTGGGGCAGTGGGAGCAGCTGTGGTGCAGCCCTGGCAGCCTGCTGGAATGGTTGTGCTGGTCTCCTGGTCTCAGGAGCACAGCAGTGGGGCTGCAGGGCAGCTGTCATTGCCACTTCAGCAGAGGGACACATCCATGGGGAGAGGAGAGGTTGCTGGAATGGCCGAGAACTCATTTAACCCAAGCAGACAAGCACAGAGAGCTGCAGGGGGACCTTGGGAAGGGGAGCAGGAGGGCTGGGTCACAGCCTGGCGTGGCTGGAGCTGCTGCTGGCCGTGGCCAAAGGGCTCCGTGCTGCCCTGAGCCCTGCTCCCCTCACAGCTGATTGCTCACTCTGAGCCCTGCCATGGCACCAAGCTCGTCCTTCAGAGCTGCTGCTGAGCAGGCACGAGGGTCCTGCAAATCCTCACGTGTGCAGCCAGCCCACCCCAGCCCCATCCTGCTGCAATCAAACACCGAGTTCATGGCTCAGGTGTGAGGGGCCCTCTGGCACAGCCGAGGGGCCCTGCAGCGCCTCAGGAGTGCTGCTGGTGCTGTGTGTGTGGGGCTGCACGCCCCGAGCTTCCAGCAGGGCTGGGATGCACCCCAGGCTGCAGCACCCCCTGTCTGGAGGGGAATTGATCCCAGATTTCACTCACAGATCGATCCTAACGGCTGAGATTACGCTGCCAATCCCCCTTTAGTGGATTGCTATCAATTAGCACCTGCAATGTTTGTGTAGGGTGCAGTTCGTGCCTGCCAGGGGTTCCTGTGGCCCCAGGTACAGTCTGGGGGAGACCGCAGCAGCTCAGGGTGGGCACAGCAGGAATTTCCCCATGCAAAGGGGCTCAGGGATTGCAGCTGCCCAGGGAGGTTTGCAGTGCCCATCCCTGCAGGTGTCCCAGGAATTCTGGAGGTGACACTCGGGGCTCTGGGCTGGGGACAGGGTGGGATTTGATGATCCCAGAGGGCTTTTCCAGCCTCGGGGATCCTGGGATCCTGGGACTTTTTTGAGGTGTGTTTAATTGCAGTCACATTCTTTGCATTACCCTGCTCTCTACCCTCTGGTCAGTTGTACCAAGGTTCCAGGCTGTCAGTGTTTCAGGGATAAAATCTGTACTTAGAGGCAAAATTAAAGGGTTTGACTCTCTTTTTTCCCCTTCCATTCATTTTTTTCCTCCTTTGTCCATTAGTAGCACAGGTGGGGGGGTTTAAGGGCTTTACCTGAGATTATTTTTTATGGAGGCCTGAGGAGCATGGGAAGATGAGATTTAGTGAAAATCAGGTCTCTAAATACCTGCAAGAGAAGTTTCCTTGCCCCAGCTCCTTGCCTGCAGGTTGTGTGATGATATTTAGTGAAAATCAGGTCTCTAAATACAATAACTTCCACGGGAAGTTTCCTTTCCCCAGCTCCTTGCCTGCAGGTTGTGTGTGAGTTGTGTGTGCCCAGCTCAGGCTGGGGTGGCTTCTGTGAGATGATGATGATGATGATGATGATGAGCCCACAGCACATTTGATGAATGAAGGTAATTACAAATACAATAGAATTGATGCGATCAGGGTGTGCCCGGCTCTGTGCATTGCCTGGGGCTCCCCCAGGGCTGTGGGGCATTCCCTGGACAGCATTCCCTGCTCCAGGAGCTGCTGTGGCTGCAGGCAGAGCCTGCCCGGGTCCCCTGGTCACCCTGAGCTCAGCAATGTGGGGGCACTGCAAGGGGCTGCTCTGTGCCCTGCCCACAAAACCCAATTTTTACAGATTTTTGCCCATGCTTAGCTTGCCTTTTGTCCTCCCTAAAGGCAAATAACCAGCCAGGTGGAGTCTGCCTTGCTGCAAACACCACTCTTGCACCTTCATTTAAGACTGAGAAAGGGAATTTAAAAAAATATTAATTACATCAGACACCTCTTTCAAAATAAAAGTTAAAAATTAAAACACGGAACCCCCAGCTTTAAGGTGTGTTTTAGCCTATGGTTATTCATTACTGCATGCAGCAGCGTGATTTGGGAAGCCATTTTTCACAGCTTCAGCATCACCTAGTTTAGGATGCCTGCAATTATGGGATGCACTGAGGCAGGCACCAGTGGGACTGGTGAGTGTTCTCCTGTGGGGATCCAAGCTCCTCACACCAACTGGCACATGAAAAGCAGAGCTGTGCAGGAGACATCAAAGCAGAGCTCTCCAAAGGCAGGGATGATCCTGCAGCAGCCACAAAGGAAATATTGAACCAGATCAGAGCCCAGCTGGGCCCTGGCCCCCGGTGAGGCTCACCCAGAGCAATCGGGGGAGCTGGGGCCACCCCCAGGGAAGGGGCACGCTGGGCTTTGGGGCACTGCAAGAGCTGCTGGCTTCCTTCAGGCCCTGGGCGTCCCTCTGCAATTAGCAAGGGCTCTTCATGATAAAATAGTGAGTCTTGGGACGTCACTAAACCTGTTGTGCTTCTGTACCTTCAGTGATGAGCGGTCTGTGATGTGCTTGGTCTCCTTTCCAGTGTTCAGGCAGCTGCTGGTGAATTTTCACTTCCAGTTTCTGCAGTTATGGGTGACTTCTGTCCTTCACTCTGCCCCCTTTAATGGCCAGGGGCCTCGAGGGCCCAGCCCTGGCTTTGCACCACGGGGACAGGGTTTGGGCAGGGTTTGGGCAGGGTTTGGGCAGGGTTTGGGCAGGGTTTGGGCAGGGTGTGGGCAGGGTTTGGACAGGGTTTGGGCAGGGTTTGGGCAGGGTTTGGACAGGGTTTGGGCAGGGTTTGGACAGGGTTTGGGAAGGGTTTGGGCAGGGTTTGGGCGGGGTTTGGGCAGGGTTTGGGCAGGGTTTGGGAAGGGTGTGGGCAGGGTTTGGACAGGGTTTGGGCAGGGTTTGGACAGGGTTTGGACAGGGTTTGGGCAGGGTTTGGGCAGGGTTTGGGCAGGGTTTGTACAAGGTTTGGGCAGGGTTTGGGCAGGGTTTGGGAAGGGTTTGGGCAGGGTTTGTACAAGGTTTGGGCAGGGTTTGGACAGGGTTTGGGAAGGGTTTGGGCAGGGTTTGGGCAGGGTGTGGGCAGGGTTTGTACAAGGTTTGGACAGGGTTTTGCCATGTCTTGTCCTTGTTAGTGGTGCTGCTGCTCCTCCCTGACACCTTTTTTCTGTGAAGCACCCTGGGCTCTGGCACACCTCTGCAAATGGGGGTGAAACCAGAGGCAGCAGCAGGTAGGAGCTCATGAACAGGGAAAGCCAGGAGAGCTGCAGAGCCTGCAGGTGGAGCAGAGCCCCCTGTGCTGCCTGCCAGGCTCCTGCCTCTCACACCTGCCCACAAGGCCAGGGCAGCGCCAGGGGGAGCTGCAGCCAGGTGAGGCGGGCACTGGTTCCTCTCCTGCAGCCAGGTGAGCTGTGCCCTCTCCTGCAGCACAGGTGAGACGGGGCTGGGTTCTCTCCTGCAGCACAGGTGAGATGGGCACTGTGCCCTCTCCTGCAGCACAGGTGAGATGGGCACTGTGCCCTCCCCTGCAGCACAGGTGAGATGGGCACTGTGCCCTCCCCTGCAGCACAGGTGAGGTGGGCACTGGTTCCTCTCCTGCAGCACAGGTGAGATGGGCACTGTGCCCTTTCCTGCAGCCAGGTGAGCTGTGCCCTCTCCTGCAGCAGGTGCCCCTGGCTGGCAGGAGCTGCCCCAAGACCCTGGCTGGTGCCTGTCAGTGCTGTTCAGAGCAGGCTGTGCTTACTGGGACCAGTCCCTCCCAGTGCTTGTGTGACAGGGACACAGAATCTGGGTGTGTTTGTATTTCCTGCTGCAGTGCAGCTTCCTGTGCCCCTTGTGTTTGCACAGGAACCAGTGGTTCCAGTGTGCTTTTGGCTGGAAATAATTTGAACAGCTTCCAGTGGTGGAATTCTGAAGCTGATCAGGTGCTTTGGGTTTTCCTTTGCCGCTGAGAACTTTGGTTGGGCTATTCAGAAATTAGGGAGGAATTGTTCAGGACGGAATTCCTGGCTGGGAGGGTGGGCAGGCCCTGGCACAGGGTGCCCAGAGCAGCTGGGGCTGCCCTGGATCCCTGGCAGTGCCCAAGGCCAGGCTGGACAGGGCTGGGAGCACCTGGGACAGGGGAAGGTGTCCCTGCCATGGCACTGAAGTTCTTTTCCTGTGTTTTGGGGTAGCAGCAGCTGCACTGCCACGTTCTGCAGGTGCTGCTGCCACAGGGAGCCTCCAATTCTGCTTCCCTCCAACTTCCCATCCTAAAGAAGGCACTTGGAAGAGCACTTCAGGATCTCAGCTGAGAATCAAATCAGAGAAGGTTCTTCTTGTGAACGGCTGATCAGCCTTGGCTGCAATGTGATTTAAGAGTACTTAGCACCTTGCATTAATTGGCTCTAAATGGGCAAAAGGCATTAAAATGAAATTCTTTTAATTAAGTGACAATAAGCATTCCGTGCTCCAGCACTCAGCTGTAAATTGTTTTGGAAGCCCAGGGCTGGCTCCTGGAGCCAGGGCAGAGCTGCTGCCCTGCCAGGCTCAGCCCGGGGTGTCCCCTGGGCCCCAGGGCTGGGGAGGTTCTCTGCCTGTTCTCTGCCTGTTTTCTGCCTGTTCTCTGCCTGTTTTCTGCCTGTTTTCTGCCTGTTCTCTGCCTGTTCTCTGCCTGTTCTCTGCCTGTTTTTTCTCTGCCTGTTCTCTGCCTGTTCTCTGCCTGTTTTCTGCCTGTTTTTTTCTCTGCCTATTTTCTGCCTGTTTTTTCTCTGCCTGTTTTCTGCCTGTTCTCTGCCTGTTCTCTGCCTGTTTTTCTCTGCCCGTTTCCCTTCCCCGTGTGCTCTCGCTGAGCTGTGCACACAGGGAGGTGTCTGCTCTCAGTGCAGCTTTCCTTGCTATTCCCTGGATCTGCTGGTTGTCCCCGTGCTGTTATCCATGGAGGGAGGGAATAACTCTGGCAATCTTCAGCAGGTGGCAAAGGAGGAGCATTTTAGCGAGTGCGGGGTGTGTGGGGTGCCCAGGGCCGGGGCTGTCACTGCCAGCAGCGTTTGGGGGGTGCAGGGGCAGCTTTGGGGCAGGGACGTGAAAACCCTGCTGAGGAGCTGCTGTGGGACAGGGTCCCTCCCTGCAGCCTGAGACACCGGGGCTGCTGTCCAGCTGTCTGTCCAGCTGTCCTTCCCAAACACAGCATGGCACTGGGTTCCTGTTCCCATTCCCCATTCCCATCCCCATTCCTGTCCCTCTTCCCATTCCCCATTCCCATCCCCGTTCCCATTCCTGTTCCCATTCCCATCCCCATTCCCATCCCCATTCCTGTCCCTGTTCCCATTCCCCATTCCCATCCCCGTTCCCATTCCCGTTCCCATTCCCATCCCCATTCCTGTCCTCGTTCCTGTCCCTGTTCCCATTCCCCATTCCCATCCCTATTCCCATTCTTATTCCCATTTCCATTCCTGTCCCTGTTCCTATTCCCCATTCCTGTCCCTGTTCCCATTCCCCATTCCTGTTCCCCATTCCTGTCCCTGTTACCATTCCCCATTCCTGTCCCTATTCCCATTCTTATTCCCATTTCCATTCCTGTCCCTGTTCCTATTCCCCATTCCTGTCCCTGTTCCCATTCCCCATTCCTGTTCCCCATTCCTGTCCCTGTTCCCATTCCCCATTCCTGTTCCTATTCCTCTACCCATTCCCCATCCCCATTCGCATTCCCATTCCCCATTCCTGTGCCCCATTCCTGTCCCTGTTCCTGTTTCCTATCCCCATTCCCATTCCCATTCCCCATTCCCATCCCCATCCCTGTCCCTGTCCCTGCTGTCCCCTGTGCCTGTCCCACCGAGCTGTCCCCGCTCTGTTTCACTGGGGTTTGTCCCTCTGATGGGGCAGTGCTGGGGCAGGAAGGAGCAATCCCAGTCCTACACTGCTCTGGAGCAGGAAGGAGCAATCCCAATCCTGCACTGCTCTGGGGCAGTGCTGGGGCAATCCCAATCCTACACTGCTCTGGGGCAGTGCTGGGGCAGGAAGGAGCAATCCCAATCCTGCACTGCTCTGGGGCAGTGCTGGAGCAATCCCAATCCTACACTGCTCTGGGGCAGGAAGGAGCAATCCCAATCCTGCACTGCTCTGGGGCAGTGCTGGAGCAATCCCAATCCTACACTGCTCTGGAGCAGGAAGGAGCAATCCCAATCCTACACTGCTCTGGGGCAGGAAGGAGCAATCCCAGTCCTACACCACTCCCTGGCTTTGCCTTCCCATCCCACCCCATTTGGATGCAATCAGCTGCTCGGACCCCGCTCCCCTCCGTGAATGTAAATCTCATTAAAGCCCTCTTGGTTCCCTGCCCACTTCTCCACCATGAATCCGATCGCTGTCATTATTTCTGCCTGTGTCACTTTTATTTTCTCTTACCTTTTCCCCCTTGGTTTTATGTAAATAATGTTTGGATAATGGAGTGAAATGGTTTCCATGGTGCTGAACAAATACAGGTCATGGTGTGTGGGACTCCTCTGCACCTGAACATAAAGGTGAACATGTATATAATTTTTAATTATTCGCTTTCTTACAACTAAGAAATAAGTTTTGTGTCTCTTTCAGCATAATTTTTTGCTGACGAGAAAAATTAGTTCATTACGAATTCTGCCAAAAATAGTTCTGCCTTTCAAATGGTAATTTTTTCACTGTATTCACCCATATTTTTTTTCTTTTAAATGACACTATCATGCATTACACCATCTGATTAAGAAATCTGCTGGAATAATATTTACACTGAACATCTGTCATTGGCAGCTGTAAGTATGTTCTGTATTTATCTACAAGAACTCGAGCTCGGAGCCCCTCGCAGGCAGCAGAACTTCCAGAGGAGGGAAGGAGCTCTGGATGCCTGGCTCCTGGGGCTGTGCCTGGTCCTGGGCTGGCTTGAACAGATGGATTGTTTCTCTGGAAACCAGCCTGGAGTCACAGGGCTGTCTGTAAAGTGCTCCCAGTGTCAGAGGGAAGGTGCAAAGGCAGCTCTGCAGGAAGGAGAGGGTGCTGCGTTCAGGGATGTGCTGGCATGCCCAGGATGGGGCCAGGGCACAGGGAGGGTGGGGTGGTGCTGCTGCTGCCCCTCAGAGCCACTGCTGGGCTGGCCCTGGCAGCCCCGGGGCTCTGCTGTCCCTGAGAAGAGCCTGGATGAAGTCGGCAGGGCAGGGCAGTGCCCTCCCTGCTCCCATTCCCATCGCAGCCTGTGTGCACTCTGCCTCGCTCTCAGGGGCTTTCTCACGCTCTGCAAACAAGGAAAGAGGATTTCACTCATCCTCAAAGAGAGAGGATGATAAAACGGAGTTTATGAGCTTTATCTCATTGTCTGAGGTGCCATCTAAATAGCATTTACATTGTCGAGCCCCACTTAGGTCCTGCCTTTCCCTGGGAGCTCTGCAGAGGGGCTGAGCTGGGGGCTTTGGAGCTGCCCCCTCCCAGCTCAGGGCCCTCAGGTGTGACCCCCAGAGTGCCAGGGGTGCAGGGAGCTCCTGGTGTGACATGGCAATTCAGGGTGACACTAAATCCCAGAGGGAACGCTAAAGAACTTGTCTTTGGAGCTTTAGTTTAAATTAAGATTGCCATTTTTAGTGTCAGTTTAACAAGTAGCAGTTGTTTTTGCAGTTCACAAACCTTGGCCTTCATAGCAAAACTCGGGGTGAGTGTTGGAGTGAAGGGGGGAGTGACCTGAAATAATGAAATCCTCAGCAAGTGAGAACCTTAAGGAGCAGCTGCAAGCACATTCTCAGCTCTAGTGCACATACGAAGCTGTGCCTCACTCTGAAACTCAGCCTGGGCTGGATTGTCAGGGCAAATAAAAAACTCCAGACACGAAGTCCTTTAATTGAGAATTCCCTGCCACAGCTTTAGAGCATTTGCAGCTGGGCTGAGTTCTGGGCTGGGGACACGAGCCTTGGAGTTGTAGGGAGCTGCAAGGCCCAGAGACAGCAGCGTGTGGCTGAAGTGACTAATCAGACAGAAAAAGAAACGCTGCAGCCAACAGACTCGAGAACAGTCCGTGGGCAATCTGTGGTTATCCCTGCTATTGAAAACGAGCTGCTGAATGGATCACAGCAACTTATAAATGAAAGTGCTAAATTAGCATCAACAGAAGTTCGTGTAGGGGTGGCTCACGCACGGAGAAGGAGCCGGGTGTTTATGACAAAACTTCCACTGCAAGGAGTTCATCTGTTACTCTGAGCATGGCCTTGGGCTGCTCCCGCTGCCGAGGGAGGGGCTGTTCTGACCTCAGGATGTGCTGTCCCAGTGATGGCATTAAACAGTGCCCTGCCCAGGGCACAGGCTGGCCCGGCCAGTGCCACCCCCGTCCCCTGCCTGGAGGTGACACAGTGGCCCTGCACAGCCAGGTGCTGCTGTGCCTAGCCTGGGGCTCAGGGTGTGTCTGTGGCCTCACAGGTGGGACAGCTCTGCTCTTTCCCAGCCCTAGCAGGGCTCAGCTGGTGCGGGGGAGCAGCAGAGGGCTCTGCGTGTGCAGCTGGGACATGTGATGTGCTGGGGGCTCCTGGGGGGACAGGCTGCCCTCATCCCCACGCCCTCCTCAGGGGCTCTGAGTGAGGAATCAAGTGTTTCTTGGAGGGGAGGTAAAATGTGATGTTGCGACCTTTAATTGAGATCATACAGGTTTTGTTTCTAATTCGGGTCCCACAGATTCTGTTCCTAGGGCTGGTTCCTAATAACAAAGCAATCCTTGCCAATGAGGGGTCCTTTGGCCATCACCTGGAAATGTCCCTCCTGTGTGCATGGTGCCCCCGTCCCTCTGGGGTGGTTTAGAGGGAATGTTCTGTGGGAAGGGTTTGCTTTAATGCTGTTTGCATAACCCTTTAGCTCACCAGTTTCAAAACACACAAACAAATGTGGGATTTATATTGGTTGGAAAGTCAGACCTACCCTCCTAATCTTGATGATTTGAAGGAGCAATTGTGTCTATCCTTAGAGAATCCCAGCATCCCTGAGGCTGGAAAAGCCTTCTGGGATCATCAAATCCCAGCTGTGGCCATGCCCACCCTGTCCCCAGCCCAGAGCCCTGAGTGCCACCTCCAGAATTCCTGGGACACCTGCAGGGATGGGCACTGCAAACCTCCCTGGGCAGCTGCAATCCCTGAGCCCCCTTTGCATGGGGAAATTCCTGCTGGTGTAATTCTCCTTCCCCTGTGGCATGGCACCACCGGTTTGTAAAGTCCCATTTGAATTCTGAAATGAAGCCAGCTGTCCCCTTTCCTGCTGTGTCACTTTACAGGGCAGGGAGAGCAGGCTGATAACCACACTCCTGAAGAGATATTCACAAACGTGATTTTCCCTGAAGTTTTGACATGGAAAAGTTTGTGAGGAGAATTATGGCTCTTATTATCAGCAATATGTTAAGGGCTAAATTTAGTTACTGATGTGGCAGGAAACTATGGGAGTAGTTTTGGTTTAGGCTGAGGCTGAACCAAAGCAGCCCACCCTCCTCAGGAATTAATGGAGGCTTTCATTCTTCCTGGCAGAGCTACTTTATCATTCATATGACTAAACAGACAATCAATTTAACAGCAACGTATGGGAATGGAGGGAATGAACAAATAAGCTATGAATGATGAGAATAGAAAAATCAAGCCCCCCTCCCTTATTCCCTTTTAATGGCTAATACCAACAGGGACAAGACCAGTAAAAAGAGGTTAATGAATTGCAAAGATCCTTTAGAAAGTGATTGACTGGTATTGAAGCTCAGTCAAATCAGTCATAAATATTTACTTTTATTAACAACAGTGGGTTGCCTGTTATTTTCAATTGATTTTTAAAGCTGTCAGAAATCTACCACTGTGACTATTATCAAGTGTTTTATTTCATCGATATCTTTGAGCTCCAAGGAGCCCCTGTCCTGAGCCCCTGTCCTGAGCTGCCTGGCGAGTGCTGCTCCCAAGGGATTAGCAGAGGGGAGTCAAGGTTCTCCCCCCAGGAATCCCCCTGTGCTTCCCTGTGATTTAACCCCTGGGCTGTCACCCTGTGTCCTCTCGGGGCTTCTGTGCCACCCTCAGCAGCTGCCCAGGGCTGGGGCTGTGCTGGGGTTTGGGCAGGAGCCTGGTGGTCCCTGGGATGGAGCCTGCTGGTCCCTGGTGGTCCCTGGGATGGAGCCTGGTGGTCCCTGGGATGGAGCCTGCTGGTCCCTGGCAGCTTCTGGGATGGACCCTGGTGGTCCCTGGGCAGGAGCCTAGTGGTCCCTGGCAGTCCCTGGCTGGAGCCTGGTGGTCCCTGGCATGGAGCCTGCTGGTCCCTGGTGGTCCCTGGGATGGAGCCTGGTGGTCCCTGGCTGGAGCCTGCTGGTCCCTGGCAGCTTCTGGGATGGACCCTGGTGGTCCCTGGGATGGAGCCCGATGGTCCCTGGTGGTCCCTGGCTGGAGCCTGGTGGTCCCTGGGATGGACCCTGGTGGTCCCTGGCAGTCCCTGGCTGGAGCCTGGTGGTCCCTGGTGGTCCCTGGTGGTCCCTGGGATGGACCTTGGTGGTCTCTGGTGGTCCCTGGTGGTCTCTGGGATGGACCCTGGTGGAGCCTGGTGGTCCCTGGTGGTCCCTGGTGGTCCCTGGCTGGAGCCTGGTGGTCCCTGGTGGTCCCTGGTGGTCCCTGGCCTCCCTTCCCTGGCTGGGCTGGGGCAGCCCCAGGCACCCCCAGGATGTCCCCAGGGACCCTGAGCCATCCCAAAGGTGCTGCCTGGCCAGCTTGCCAAGGAGAACCTTGCCCAGGTGCTGTTTGCTGCTTGTTCCAGCCCAAGCACATCATTCAGAGGGAAATAACAAAAGGAATTTCCCAGAGATAACAACAAAGAGTTAACATTTCCCAGGGCAGACAAGTTTCCAATTCAATTAGTTTTAATGAACCTTCTGCTCACTGGTTACTGAACTAGAAAGAACAGCAATAAATGCCCAGAGGAAAGAGAGAGAGGATATTAAAGGAGGGTTAGTGTATAGTATATAAATTTCCAAGTTGACTAAAAGAGTAGCCTTGATATAGTTTTAGGAACCAAACCTGCAATATCATCTCTGCTTTCCCTTCCCAGCTGTCACCCACACTGGATGAACCTTCCCCTGTCCTGATCCTGCCAAATTATTGACCCTCTATTGTCTCTGGAAACACTGGGAAAAATGACAAATTGGTTTTTTGGTCATTTTTTAATCAACTGTACAGCTTTTGTTTTGGTTTTTTTTTTAAGGAAAAAAAATAGTTGCAGTATTAGTATTTCATAAGTCAAGTGAAAACAGGAGTTAATAAGAAAATGAAAAAGCAAATATAAATTCTGTGGTGAGAATGCTATATTTAATGCATTCTAATATGAAATGCACAGTAATTTTTAAAAAAGGAGAGCTTCAAGGCTGTTGTTCAGCCCGGTATTATCATCATTCCCATGCATGTTTGCTTTAAGTTCAAATATTAATTTAGTTTGAATTTTGGCCACTGAGATTCTGCAGTGTGGAATTTTCCTGTGGCGCTTCCAGAGCCCCCAGAATGTGTCAGGGCCCGGTTAACACACAGCCACCCCAGTGCATGTGTTTGCACACCCCTGCTGGCTCAATATTTGACAGAAATAATAGATTTTAATAAGTGCTGCATATTGCCCTATTGTTTCCGAGAGCATTTGCTGTTCTGTGAGGCTTTTTCTCCCCCCCACTCGCTGAATTTCCTTGGAATTAGAGGCGTGCACTTAAAATAGTTCCCTGCCTGTTTCTTCTGCCAGCAGTGGCGCACACTGGGGAAAATCCTGCCATTCTAAGCACGGCATTTATCATTCATCTCTAATCTAATGTGGATTCAGAACAAAAATCTGGCTTTTCCTTCTTGCACTGGGAGAAGTTAAAGGCAGGATTGTGCCTGCAGTGTTGTGTGGTGCTGGTTTTCACTGAGCCCAGGGCTGGTGGAGCAGCAGATTTTCAGTCCTGTGCAGTCCAGCAAAGCCAGGCTCATTTAAACCCCACAGCCTCCCTCGGTCCCTGAGCAGCACAGCCACACCTTGGGGATGGAAATAATCCTACAGCCACCTTTCAACACCAAAAATACACATCCTGAAGTGAGGCTTTGCCATTGTCAAAGTCTGAAGTAATAGACCCCACCTCCTTTCCTTGCTGCTTGCCTTGCAAGATCAGTACCAGAAGAAGCAGGGCTCTTAGGCTGGGTTTCTATTTTAATTTAATTTTGTATACAGTAGCTGGACCGGGGTTTTTTTTCTGGTTTTTGTTTGTTTTTTAAAGTCCAGTAAGTAACCACAAATAGAGGGTTTTTTTCTTTAGACCAGTCTGGCTACATTTCCCATTTAGACCAGTTTTATTTTCCCAGCAAAGCACAGCCAAGAACACCCTTCCTTGTTGCAGACAAACTGGATTTTTTTCCTGTACGAGGCACTAAACTCTTGCTTTGATTTTTTTTTAATTTTTTTTTTTATTCTCCAGTGTTCATAACACGATAGAAAATTATGACAGTAATTTTACAGGCTGTTTGCAAAGGAACAAATGGAGCAGCTGAGGGGAAGTTCTTCAGGAACAAAAATATTTGTGTTTGTGGAAAGTGTTTTGGGGCAGGGCTGGGTGCTGAGGGGCAGGGATGGGTTTGGGATGGGTGCTGAGGGTTCAGAATTGATGCTGAGGGCTAAAAATTGATGCTGAGGGGCAGGGATGGGTTTGTGATGGGTGCTGAGGGCTCAGAATTGATGCTGAGGGGCAGGACTGGGTTCTGAGGGTTCAGAATTGATGCTGGGGGTTCAGAATTGATGCTGAGGGGCAGGGATGGGTGCTGAGGTTTCAGAATTGATGATGAGGCTTCAGAATTGATGCTGAGGAGCAGGGATGGGTTTGGGATGGGTGCTGAGGGTTGGGAATTGATGCTGAGGGCTAAAAACTGATGCTGAGGGGCAGGGATGGGTTTGGGATGGGTGCTGAGGGTTGGGAATTGATGCTGAGGGCTAAAAACTGATGCTGAGGGGCAGGGATGGGTTTGGGATGGGTGCTGAGGGTTGGGAATTGATGCTGAGGGCTCAGAATTGATGCTGAGGGGCAGGACTGAGTCCTGAGGTTCAGAATTGATGCTGAGGGTTCAGAATTGATGCTGAGGGCTCAGAATGGATGCTGAAGGGCAGGACTGGGGATGAGGTGATGCCTGAAATCAGCAGTGGGGCTCTAGTTGCTGCCCTCTGGATTTTTTGTGTCGTTGGCTGAATCCTGCCCCTGTTGGCACTGGGAATATTCGTTCCTCTCAGTGCCAGGCTGGGAGGTGAGCCCCACACCCATTTTTAGGAGCAGGGCCCACCCCAGCAGCGTGTCCTGAGCAGATGCTGAGCCTGGAGCAGGCTGGCAGCTCCTCCCCAGCCCACTGAACCCCAGCAAATGCGCTGCAGAATGCTGGGAAGGCGAACGAGAACAATGGGGGAGATAAAATAACCCTGCCTTCCAGTCCCTGAAATAGCAGCTCCAAGTCTAGAACTTGCCTCTAAGATATTACAAGAACTTTGCCAAGTAGCACATGAGAAAATAGAGCCCACAGCCATACAGTAAGCAAAAAAATTCTGTTTGAGTATTGACATGACAGTTTTTGAAAGTTCAAGCAGAAAACCAATTATAATGAGCACTGAAAAGCCCGAAGCCCTGCTGTTCAATAAATAAAAAAGTACAACAAACTATTTTCCAAAAAGGTTCTAGAGAGTTTCTTCTTGTCCCACTACTTACAATATGATTACATAAATAGTCTCTATTTGCTGTTGAATTGCCAGGCAGCTGTATTAAAGTACAAATCAAATCAAGTCAGGATTAGAAAGTAAAAGAGCATGGTTTAAAGTAATCTATCCCCCAGGAACTGTGCTCAGATTCATCAAACAGAGCTTAAAGTACAGTATATCTTATACCCTTGTGTTTCCATGCTGCACTGCTGCACAACCAGTTATTATTTTTGATATCCAGAGAATGTTGCTCGTAGCTTTGGAAGGCTCGCTTGCTTATTTAAAGTACCAGAAACCTTCTCTGTCACTTATTATTATTTCTCTTGGTTAAGATTCATGAGGAGGCCGTGAGTGTGGAAGGCACGGAGCTGCTTTATTGATCGCACCGTATTTGCCTCCCCTGAATTACTGGGAACCTGCGCCGTGGATAAAGGAATGATGTGTTTTCCCCCGCTCCCGCTCAGCTGCAGCTGCAATATTTTTAAAAGCTTAAGCCCCGTGCGTGGTTCTGCCTCATCAGCAGAGCTCCCCTCCCGGGCTGGAGGGGCCCTGGGCCCCAGAGCCAGGTCAGTGATCTTTAGGTGAGCAGAGCTGTGACACCAGGGTCCCCGATCAAACAGATTTCTGCTGCTGCGGGAGCACAACTGGCTCTCAGAACGAGTTCCAGTCACACAGACAGCACGGCTTCATAAAGCTTGTCTGTGTCCCTGTTTTGGGGCTCAGGAGGGTGAGATCCACCTTGTGCAGAGCCTGTGGATGGAAGAGGATCCCGGAGTGGCAGAGGAGGGGCAGAGCCTTGACCTGTTCTGTGTCACTGTCCCACGAGCCTGGGACTGGGGCAGAGCATCCTGGAGTGGCAGAGCCATGGCCAGTTGTGTGTCACTGTGCCACGAGCCTGGGACTGGGGCAGAGCATCCTGGAGGGGCAGAGCCTTGACCTGTTCTGTGTCACTGTCCCACATGCCTGGGACTGGGGCAGAGCATCCTGGAGGGGCAGAGCCATGGCCAGTTGTGTGTCACTGTGCCACGAGCCTGGGACTGGGGCAGAGCATCCTGGAGGGGCAGAGCCATGGCCAGTTGTGTGTCACTGTGCCACGAGCCTGGGACTGGGGCAGAGCATCCTGGAGGGGCAGAGCCTTGACCTGTTCTGTGTCACTGTCCCACGAGCCTGGGACTGGGGCAGAGCAGCCCCAGCCTCGGTCACTCCTGATGGCCAGAAGGCAACATGCAGCAATGACAATTCCTCGGGATGAATCTGAATTAAAGAGTAGCTCAGCAGCTGGTGGGTGACAGATAGTCCCCTAATCCTTCCCTGAGGACACCACGGGGTCTGGGTGCACCAGGGGTCCCTGGTGACAGCTCTTTGGGCTCAGAAGGGGCCCTGGGGCAGGGCTGGCTCTGGGCTGGGCTGTGGCTGCAGGGCCCTCCTGGCTTGCCCTGTGGCTCAGCACAGACTGCTGGATGAGCAGCAGGAGGAGCTGGGAAGCTCCAGACGTGACTCCTGACAGGGAATTCCTGCCTGACCAGGTGGATGAGGGAGGCTCTTCCTGCCTGCCCTCCTCAGCACAGAGCAGGAGCACTGCCCAAGTTGTGTTGTGAGGAAAGGGCTCCAAGCGAGCCAGGGGAGCTGGGGGTTGGATATTAGGAAGAATTTCCTCATGGAAAGGGCTGTCAAGCATTGGGCAGGATGCCCAGGGCAGTGGTGGCGTCACCATCTCTGGGAGTGCTCAAAACCTGTGAATGTGGCACTCGAGGACAGGGGTGGTGGTGGACACCGTGCTGGTGCTGGTTGATACTGGGTGATCTTCAAGGGCTTTTCCAACCTTACAATACCCTGGTTCCATGGTTGTTGCCACTCTGCTGGGGAAGATCATCTTCCATTCAGCACAGGGCAGTGCTGTGTGCACAGGGAGCCTCCATCAAAGAGAGCCATTAAAATTAAATGAATTGGCTCATTTTTGGCTGCTGTGCCCTGGGCTGGGGACGAAGAGGAAGGGGTGACAGTGAGCACTTGTTGCAGCACTTCCCCTGAAGCTCTGTCCTGGGGAGTGCCTCCCTTCCTTCTGTCATTTGTGGGTTTTGCTTTGGCTTCCTGGGGAGAGAACGGGGCCCTTGTCCTCCCTTTGCCCTCCTCACAATCCCACAAATTGCACGTCTCTATCCCTGCTCCTGCAGAAGCTGGCCCTGGACAGCGCAGCCCTGCGTGGTTATATAAATGTTAGTGGGTTACAGATGAGCCCCTTCCTCATTCCCTCTCCTCTGCTGAAATTGCTCTGAACAATTTTGGGGGAATCTTTTAATGAAGTATTGATTTTTATCAAGCACATCAAACTAAAGGTAAATGTACCACCGTGTCATGTTTAAGAAAAACAATACAAAAAACCCCAAGCCCCAGTATATTACAGATAAACTAAGATAAATGACTTAAGTGCTCAGTTTGTGGAGTAAATTGAAACCATACATCACGGGCTTTCATTATTTTATATTATAAATACTGTAAAGAGTAGGAAAGATGATTGAACAGTAATACAAAATTAGTACTAATTGTCATGACTCCCTTGATGAGGAAATGTGCTTTTAATACAAATAATGCGGAGTAATCATTATAACAAAAGTTAATTTTTTATCGCCCGTGATTGCGGGGTGATAATCAGAGCACTCTGACATCCATTAAATTGCCCTTCCCCGATCCCGCATGAAGAAATGAAGGGATCTGTGTTAATTTTCAGGCTCCCTTTGATTGGGTGAACCTGTCTCCGTGTTGTGTGACACTCCTGCCACAGGTCATTGCCTGGTGCAGTGTACCATGAAACAAACAAATAGAAAAAGGCACCTTCTGGCACTTTAAGTTTCGCTGCCATCTGACTGCAGCCCCGGTGGGTTGAAATGATGAAAAGCACAGCCTTGGAAAAATCTTCCTATGGTTAGATTGGGAAAAATGAGTATGATTATCACATGTGCTGGGAAGGGCAGGATAGACAGCTGAAGTCATCTCAAAACTCCAGAGAGAGGAGGAAGACAAGAGGTCACAATTATATTCTGGTATCACACTCCCTTTCACGGAGATCTGATCTATTCGGTTTGTTCTTGGAGGGTGCTTAGGGAAGTTCTAATTAAGGGAAGAAAGAATTTTGACACATGTGAAGCAGAGATCAATATTTAGCACCATAATCAGCAATTCCTGATGGTTTGACAATGTCACCATCCACACTGTAACTATCCATTATTCCCGGCGAAGGGAGCCAGGCGGAGGCTAACAGGCTTACTGCGGGCTCTCATGAATCACGGCCAGCAGTGCCTCATTCACTTCTATTTGTCTTCCTTTTCATCTTCATTCATCCTTATAAAGCAGCCTGGGCTGCCACCAGCCTGGAGAGCCAGCACGGCTCCACGCTGGGACGGGGCTGGGAACCAGCCTGGTGTGGGATCGGGGTGATTCCTGAGGGAATGGGGTGATTCCTGAGGGATCGGGGTGATTCCAGTGAAATTGAGTGATTTCTGTGGGACTGGGGTCATTCCTGAGGGACTGGGGTAATTCCTGAGGGATTTAGGTGATTCCTGAGGGAATGGGGTGATTCCTGAGGGATTGGGGTGATTCCAGTGAAATTGAGTGATTCCTGTGGGATTGGGGTGATTCCTGAGGGATCGGGGTGATTCCTGTGGGACTGGGGTGATTCCTGAGGGATTGGGGTGATTCCAGTGAAATTGAGTGATTCCTGTGGGACTGGGGTGATTCCTGCCACCAGCCTGGAGAGCCAGCGGGGCTACGTGCCGGGATGGGGCTGGGAACCAGCCTGGTGTGGGATTGGGGTGATTCTTGAGGGAATGGGGTGATTCTTGAGGGAATGGGGTGATTCCTGAGGGATTGGGGTGATTCCTGCCACCAGCCTGGAGAGCCAGCACGGCTCTGCACCAGGATGGGGCTGGGAACCAGCCTGGTGTGGGATCGGGGTGATTCCTGTGGGATTGGGGTGATTCCTGTGGGATTGGGGTGATTCTTGTGGGATCAGGGTGATTCCTGTGGGATTGGGG
The DNA here is from genome assembly GCF_037042795.1 of Molothrus aeneus. NCBI lineage: Eukaryota > Metazoa > Chordata > Aves > Passeriformes > Icteridae > Molothrus > Molothrus aeneus. The sequence continues at coordinate 38,171,221 of NC_089652.1, read as the reverse complement.
CGATTCCTGTGGGATCGGGGGTGATTCCTGAGGCATCAGGGTGATTCCTGTGGGATTAGGGTGATTCCTGTGGGATCAGGGTGATTCCTGTGGGATTAGGGTGATTCCTGTAGGATTGGGGTGATTCCTGTGGGATCAGGGTGATTCCTGTGGGATTGGGGTGATTCCTGCAGGATCAGGGGAGCTTTGTGCCAGCCCAACCTGTGCCATGCCCTGTGGCACTGGTGGTTGGTGCACAGGAGTTTCCACAGCTGATGGGAACAGATGGGGATGGGTGAGGAGCACCTCACACAGGAGCCCAGGCCCACGGCTCCTCCAACAAGAAACTGAGAGATCAGGAGAGTTATTTTTAGGGTATGATCCTGTACCTGCTTAAATTGATGGCATCCAGCTCTAATGGTGCAGCAGCAAAAGAAAAATGGAGCAGGAGAAGGAGCTGAATCTCCAGTTTTTCCTACTTGAGCATGGAAGACCATCAATCATCCTGTTTACTGCCTGAACTCTGAGCAGAGCTGCTGGAGCATTAGAGAGAAGGATGACACACACACCGAGCCCCCATTTGTTTTCGTTTGTTCTCTCGGGATCATGGCTTTAATTGTTCAAGGGAGGAGATCTGAGAGGTGCTCATGGATCTCATCACTTCACCCAATTTCCCCTCCCAAAATATGAATTCTGCACCTCCCCAGGCGTTTGTAGCTAGCTGCTTCCCTTTAAAAATTGGATCCCTCCAATTTTGGAGCAGAACTGACTCAGGTGACTGCTGCTCATGTCTGAGCACACCATGAGCACTGAACCTTCAAAGCAAAATAATCTGGAAGAAATTCTAAGCTGAAAATGCTCTGCACTGCCCAAGCTTCCTCACTGATTATGGAGACATTACCTGATGTCACTCTCAGTTTATGAATCTTTCATAAACAATGACAAATTTGCACTGGAAAATGCTGTCACCCCCACTTTGTGTCTAGTGTTGATCAGAATCAAATGAAAACACAATTTGTTGGGGTAGGAACGCGGGAATGATGCTTTGGGTATGACATGATCTGCACGACCAGCTGACATTCCCGCCTGATTTAAAGCGGAAGGCAAGTTGTTCAAATGGTAAAAATCCAACTGTGAAATTTGGGATGCCTTCACATGGTTCCTTGGGCACATCTCCAGGTGCAAGGCTATGTAAGGGGGGTACAATTCTTTTCCCAAGAATGGGTTATATCCTGTGGAACAGTCTGTTTTTAATCCCCATAAAAATGCTAAGTTTTAATATCACTCCTGGTTCTTTTTGAATAAGAAATCAGGATTTTACATGCAAATATCTGAATAACAGCATTTGGATTTCCATGCTGAGTTTTTAAGGATCTGAAGAGTGACTTTGATATTTGCCTGTTTGTTCTTACCTCTCTGGCACCGTTTAGGCAGAGCTGATGACCCTGCATGCTTCGAGCTTAAAGAAATAAATACTTGGTGTAATGGGATAGAATAATTTGAGGCCACTTCACACAAAGTACATAATTTCCTGGTTTTCCTCGCAGTGCCAGTCCCCCGGCTCCGTGTTCCTGTGGGTGGGAATGAGAGACCCAGTGCTGCTTTTCCAGTTTCCCTCTGGCTCTGGTGCTCCCTGCCCGCTGCCAGGGCTGGGGCTGGGGCTGAGCCCCTGGTGCCCAGCCCGCCCTGCCCTGCCTGGGCAGCACCCAGGGCACCCCCGGATGGCATCTGAGTGAGATGCTGACACAGCTCTCATCCTGACTATCCCGAGCAGCACTAATTAAGGGCTGTCCAACTGTGCTTGCTGTTGAGCCGCTTGCTCCGGTGGGTGACAGGGAACAGCCTGGGATCTGTCTGCAGAATGACATAACAAAGAAGGGGGGAAAAAAACCGGCCCTCAGAGGGGGTGGGCTGCGATAGAAAGCCCTGAACCAGGCTTGAATGGCATATTTTGTTGTTATAAATATGTAATCTCAGATTAAGCACCACAGCGTGCTATGTTTTTGCTTTCATTATATATTTATTAGTGCTCCAGTGGTTGCTCTAAGTGATAATTATAGAGGAGCATAAATTAATAAGGAACTTTGGGAATGATCTTCCTTTTGTTAGAAAGGTTATCAATAAATCTTCCTTTTTTTTTTTTTTTTTAAGAGCATGATGGTCAGCACTGCTGATCTGCAGGTTTTGGATGGGGCTGGGGAGGGGAAGGACCCTCCAGGCACCAGGGGCTGCTCCATGTGAGGCTTGGAAAAAGAGACAGAGCAGCTCATCTTGGAGACACAGCAGCCCAAAGTTGACTTTTCTGTGTAGGGACTTGTGGTGGTGTTCGCAGGAGTCCCAGGGTGAGGGAAGAGAAGAGAATGTTGACTCCATCTTTCAGAAGGCTGATGTATTATTTTATGATATATATGATATTAAAACTATACTAAAAGGATAGAAGAAAGGATTCCATCAGAAGGCTGGCTAAGAATAGAAAAAAAATGAATAACAAAGGCTTGTGACTGACCGAGACAGTCTGAGCCAGCTGGGCTGTGATTGGCCATTAATTAGAAACATCCACATGAGCCCAATCCCAGCTGCACCTGTTGCATTCCACAGCAGCAGATAACCATTGGGTACATTTTGTTCCTGAGGCCTCTCAGCTTCTCAGGAGGAGAAATCCTAAGGAAAGGATTTTTCACAAAACATGTCTGTGACAGGGACTTTCCCCAGGATGATCCCAAGCAGGGCCTGTCCAGGAGCCCCTCTGGGTGCAGCGTTGCCAGGGCACCCCCAGAAGAGCAGGACGGGCTGGGAGGTGTTCCAGGGGTCCCTGCTGTCCCTGTTGTCACCCCCGAGGTGGCAGCAGGGCAGCGGGCAGGGCCAGGCCGGGCCGTTTGGGGACCCCGAGGGGCAGTGGCAGTGACACCTGCCGTGGGCAGCTGCCCCCAGCCGTGGCCGTGCCCCCACGCCGCTGTCCTTTCCCGGCGCTCGCCCGCGCTGCAAACCAAAGAGCAAAGGTCTTTAACTCTTTAACCAAATTCCAATGTCTGCCAAATTCAATCGCTGTCATTCCCTCAGAAAAAGACACTGTAATATGTGCGTCCTGATCCAATTTTATAGAAAAAGACAGAATTTACATACTGTTTATTTAGTTAAGTCTCTAAAATCAATACCTTTGTCTGTAGCTCTTTTATTTAAAATACATCATGACATTGCAAACTGCTGTATAAATGAATTTTTCCAAACCACACATGTTGTTAATGTTTTTCTATTGCACATTTTTTTTAAAGTTTGAATCGCAGCATTTAATAGATCAACTTAAATGTATTTTAATATTGGATTACTAAAGAATGTTAAGTTTTACATTTCTAAAATTATAAATATTATTTCAAAAGGTCAGTCATTTGCCCAAGACTTATCTGTCCAATGGAGAACATATTTCAAACCATCCAGACACAGAAACTGATCATGTTAAATACTAAGAAAAAATGAAATCTCTTAATAATATATCTTTTTTTTCAGTAGTGGAGAGAGAGGAGAGAGCAGCCTTGGACTGATGAATACTTGTGTAGGCTGCCAGCAATGCTTCAGGAAAAGAGAGCCCTCTGTTTTGGGGGAAGACCTGGAATTTATAGTCTTCCTTTACACATAGGTTAAAGTGTGTTTAGGAGCCCCTGAAAGCAGGTGTAGAAAGAGTTATTTTAAAGAAAATCTGGGAATTGAGCACTGAAATGAGTGATTTCCCTTCAGCACTAACCGATGCGTTCCAATTTCACTGGATTTCCTTTTATAAGATTTGAATCTTTGCACAGAAAAGAAGTTTTAAACCCTGGCAAACATTATTGGAATTGTTTGCTGTAAGCTCCCTGTTTGTGCTGTAGCCTGCTCATGAGCAAAGGACCTTGGCTGCAGCAGGGCAGTTTGGGAAGGACCAAAACCTCCATTCCGTGATGCTGATGCTCAGCTCTGTGTGCAATGGGATGCCACCCTTCAGGTGGTGACCTGGGCAGGGAAAGATGCTGGAAGTGTTCCAGGAAAGGCTGGAAGGGCTTGGAGCAACCTGGGACAGGGGGAGGTGTCCCTGTCCATGGCAATGTTGGGTTGAAAGGGGTTTTGAGGTCCCTTCCAACCCAAACCAATCTGGTATTCCATGACTCTGCAATTATCCTCCTGTGAAACTGCACTTGCTGTGGGACTTTGGAGAAAAGATCCAGGAATTTATAGATCAAATGTGGTTGCTGTGGAATTCTGTCACTTGTCACTGCCAGGATGACCTGGAAGAAAGTGTGCAATCATCCCTGGAAGCCTCTGCAGGTGACACCAGGATGATTGTGTCATCTTTGGGTATGGAAGTTTTTAGTGTTCATAGTGGTGGAAATAAGAACCAGGCCTCAAATGTCACTTCTTTAGTTTCAGTATTTGAGTCCTTGCCCTGCATTTCTTAGAAAGTGGATTTATTCTTTTGTGATTGCTCATTTAAAAATGCAAACAAAACCTTTTTATTGATTTGTGTGTATTGGCAGAATTACTGTAATTGCATCAAATGACATAATTGGTGTAAATAGGTATAATGATGTCATTAGCATGTGTGATTGTGACATTTAACAGTGTAATTAAAATGTATAATGACATGGTAAAAGTCCTTATTAAAGAATGCCAGAAAAGCTCTGCAGGTGGACAGAGCAGGATTTTAAAAATTCAATATTGCTGTCACTCTTTCATGTTCTTTTCAAAGCAGCAAAAGCCATTAGGTCACATCAAAACTGATTTTTAAATCCACAGGTCTGTTCCTGGGAAGGCTTTTTCCCCTGGGAAGGTTCCAGCAGCACCTTGGTGCCTTCAGAGTTCCAGTTCAGGATGGGAAAATCTGCTCACCCCCTCTGCGCTGCCTGGGTTCAGCCTTTCTGTGGGAAATTGCTCCCACACCACATTCCCCGTTTTCATGGGCATGGAGGGCTCAGAAGGAGAGTTCAGCTGGGAAGGGAGCTGAGCTGACACCAACGTGCTCAGAGCAACACTGGCTGGGAGGTTTCAGCTCCAGGAGGGCTGGGAGCAGTTAGAAATCCCCAGGGGATGAAGGGATGCACCAGGCACAAAGGGATTTCACTACGTTCACCTGAACACCCCTGCCAGGGGAAGGTGACCCCATCCCCAGGGGATGATCCCCACTGTTGTTCCATTCTTTGTGTTGGGCTTGCCATGACCCAAGTTTGTGGGCTGTGCCCAAATGGCAGAGGATGTGCCAAAGTTTTATAGAATCCTGGAACACCAGACTGGTTTGTGTTGGAAGGGACCTTAAATCCCATCCTACTGTACTCCTGCCATGGGCAGGGACACCTCCCACTATCCAAGCTCGTCCAACCTAAAGTAAATTGAGGAAAAGTTAATAAAGGATTCCCAGAATCTCAGAATGTTTTGGGGTGGATTGGACCTTGACAGAACCAATGATCAGTGTGGGATGCTTGGAATATCATAATGTAGCACTGGATTTATTTGTGGGGAGTCTAAACTTTGCTTGGAAATCTGTCCCTTGTCCAAAATCTGGTCACTCTGGTGATGAGCTGAACGAGGGGCTCTTGTGCCCCTCGTGCTAAGGAATGCTGAGTTAATTCAGCTCTGGGAGTATTGGAGTATTTACTGTTCATAAATGATGAGGCAAAGTCCAACCAAATGTGAATTATGTTCTCACTAATTTAATAACACAAAACGTTTTTTCTCACCTAATGTGTTAATAACAGCCTGTGTTGACACCACAGGGATAATCTCATTCTGAGAGCAGTTTCTGCAAGGAGCTCCTGTGAAACTCTCGTGGGGTTCTCTGGGAGCAGGGATTGCCACCCCACGTGGGTGCAACTAAATGACACCAGTTCTGACCAGAAATAAATATTTTTCAGGTGAAACTTACTATTTTTTTTCCAGCAGGTTGTACTTGGTCTATGACAGCACTGCAAAGAACACCAGAATGAGTAAATATTACTCCCCAGCAGGGAAGGTTTGAGTAGGCACTGAGTTACTGTGGAGTATCAAAGGGCAGGGCCAAGAAACCGTGTTCCAGTGTTTGCTCTCACACTCGAGAGGTCACTTTATTCCATTGCAGTCATGCTGAGGGTGGATTGTGCTTGTCTGCAGGTTTGAGATGTGCAGATGTGGCTGGGTGGGAGCTGCTGTGCCACCTCCAGATAAAAGGGAGGCACCAGCTGCTGGATGGAGAGGATGGCTCTTCATGGAATCATGGAATGATCTGGGTTGGAAGGACTTTAAACCCCATCCATCCCCACCCCTGCCATGGTCAGGGATGCTTTCCACTATCCCAGGGTGCTCCAAGCCCCAGTGTCCAACCTGGCCTGGGACACATCCCATGATGGGGAATCCCAGTTTCTTTGGGCAGCCTGTTCTCTTGGTTGTGCACAGCACATGTGTGGAATGGTTCCTGCTGAACTGTGTTCCCTATCTCCGAGTTTTTCCCAAGGAAAACCCTTGTAGGCAGCTGCACCAGCTGCAGACTGCTGGGGCTGAGAGCCTGGCACTGGCTCAGCCCTGCAAGTGCTGTGGCTTGCTGCACTGCTGGGCCTTGCTGTGCTGCTGGGCCTTGGCCTTGCTGCACTGCTGGGCCTTGCTGTGCTGCTGGGCCTTGGCCTTGCTGCACTGCTGGGCCTTGGCCTTGCTGCGCTGCTGGGCCTTGTTGCACTGCTGGGCCTTGTTGCACTGCTGGGCCTTGCTGTGCTGCTGGGCCTTGGCCTTGCTGCACTGCTGGGCCTTGCTGCACTGCTGGGCCTTGGCCTTGCTGCACTGCTGGGCCTTGGCCTTGCTGCGCTGCTGGGCCTTGCTGCACTGCTGGGCCTTGGCCTTGCTGCACTGCTGGGCCTTGTTGCACTGCTGGGCCTTGCTGTGCTGCTGGGCCTTGGCCTTGCTGCACTGCTGGGCCTTGGCCTTGCTGCGCTGCTGGGCCTTGCTGCGCTGCTGGGCCTTGCTGCACTGCTGGGCCTTGGCCTTGCTGCACTGCTGGGCCTTGGCCTTGCTGCACTGCTGGGCCTTGGCCTTGCTGCGCTGCTGGGCCTCTGCACTGCCCTGGCCTTGCTGCGCTGCTGGGCCTTGGCCTTGCTGCGCTGCTGGGCCTTGGCCTTGCTGCACTGCTGGGCCTCTGCACTGCCCTGGCCTTGCTGCGCTGTTGCCTCACGTGGGGCTGCAGACACTTGGAACTCATCCCTGCCAAACAAACGGAGGTTGCCAGCAGGGAGGGCTCTCGCCAGGCTCCTCTGACCGAACTGCGTGTGGGGACACCTCTCACCTCATGCCTCCCTCACCCCAACGCTGCCTGCTGTGCCCAGACGCTTTTCTGATGCTGCCCCTTCCATCAGCAGCTGACACAAGCTCGGGGGTCTCGTCACACAGGGCAGGCAGTCCCACTTTGACAGGGTGTCTGTCATCGTGCTAACGTGGGCACATGGTGACACACTTCATGGGCATGTGCTCAGAGATGGACAGGAAGGATTGGCCTTAGGCCCTAGCAAGAGCAGCATTTCTGTGCTGTGAGCTGACGTGTAATTTGAAATAATAGTGTGCCAATAGGAAATTGGTGTAGAATGGGAGCTTCAAAATCAGACTTTAGCTGGGCAGGAGGGCTCAGGACCTTCCTGCAGCAGGCCCTCATCAGAGTGTGGCTCTGAAAACGTTTGTGGTGGTTCTGTTTGTGCAGAAGGGAGCAGCAGGCTGAGTCCTGACTGCATTTCCTGGAAATGCCCTGGAACTCCTCAGTGGCTGAGGAAAAGGCTGTTCCAGGCCAGCTGGGACAGCTCACACTTGTGATTTTATCCCCACACCCAGGACTGAACTGGCATGGCGCTGTTATCAGGATCTGTGTCTGCATATGGATTATGGATGTAGCTTTAAGTGACTCTGTTAAATCACAGATTATCCACTGCTACCCCAAACTGTTCAACTGTCCATCCTAGAGGAGGTCATTGTTAACACAGCAAATAATTTAAAGAGCTGAATGCTGGAAGGGGGTATGGGGCCACTGGACATGACACTGTAATTGCTCATTTAACTAATTTAGCAAGTCCCAAAGCAGCTGGACAGTTTTATTTATTTATGGATTCTATATTATCTAAAGATGTTTTATGCATGTGATTTTGAACTGATTCACTTAAACTTCTACATAGAGGAGAACCAGGTCTCATTGTGATTTACTCTTTTTCTTCTCCTGGTACCATTTGCTGTTTGTGGGAAGTTCATATTTCAGCTCAAAGAGGAGAATTTTATTACTCTAATTATTGTTTGCTAAATTATAGAGTTTAAATGGTGACTAAATAGTTCATGTACCATCTCCAAGTCAGAATAGCTGGTAATGCTGTGAGTGAAAGGGATAATTTCAGATGGATATAACGGTGTATCAAGCAAGGCAGTTAATTTAGGAGTTTGCCTGATTTCCTAACAGCTTCTATTTCCCTAATACATTTATACTATAATGTGCTCTAAACATATTAAAATGCGTTATCAGTCGCTTAGCAAACCTCCCTAAAGATGTTTGTATTCATGAGGCAAGTGTAAGCAGAAGAAACACAGCTTTATTTCACTTACTCCGCTGCTTTGTTCATTAAGCTAATTACTGTATTCTACATCCTTCTTTTTCATCTCACTTGTTTCTGGAGCTTGATCCTTTCCCAACCCTGAATCGACTGTTACTGAACAGTTGAAGCTGAACAGGAAGGAATTGCAGGTGTCAACTCACAGTTTACAAATATGACATCTCCTCTGGCATAGCTGGAAATATGAAATATTGATTTATGTGCAGTAAAAGGTCTTATAAAAATGATCACATACACATGAGAGATTAATGCGCTGGAGATCAATAGAAATTTCATTCTTGACGCTAGACTGTCACCTATGGTGAAATGCTAAAATACAGAAATCAATATTATCTATGAAATGTCAAATTTATTATAATTATGAGGATGAAAGCTGGCCAAGTGGCTCCCAGGAGAGAAGGAAGGATAGGTTACTGTGCTGAAGCATCCTTCATGTCCCTTGTTCACTTGCTGCCAATTTGAGAGCAATATTGGTGCAGGGGGTTTTCAGGCATTATGTATCACCGTGCAGGAACAAATTCCTCCTGGAATATTTAACTCTTGAATCTGACAATAACACAGGCGTCTCCGCAGCCAAACGGCTCGGGGGGCTTGGGGAATACAGAGCCTGGGGGCTGTGGGAAATGTGCCAAATGCAGAGACATTTCTGTGGGGGTGGAGGGCTGAGCCCAGCCTGCTGAGGGAGCTCAGCAGGGAGGGGGGATGAAATCCCTGGAATTGGGGGTGCTCCTGTTCTTCTGTGTGCTGGGGGCATTTATCTGATTGCAGGATTTACATTTTCTGTAGGCTTAGCTATCAGCTTGGTTCTTACAATATGGCCCTATGGTCTGTTACTTCTTGCCAGTGTTAAGAGAAATAACACTGCTCCACATCCAGTGCAGGAGAAGGGTGTGCACAGTCCCACCACCTGTGAGTGGTACAGATCCTGCAGGGGTTTGTACAAGTGTGTGCCAGGGATTCCTGCAGGGATTGTACAAGTGTGTGCCAGTGATTCACTGAAGGGATTTGTACAAGTGTGTGACAGGGATTCCTGCAGGGATTTGTACAAGTGTGTGGCAGTGATTCCTGCAGGGATTTGTACAAGTGTGTGCCAGGGATTCCTGCAGGGATTGTACAAGTGTGTGCCAGTGATTCACTCACTGAAGGGATTTGTACAAGTGTGTGACAGGGATTCACTGAAGGGATTTGTACAAGTGTGTGACAGGGATTCACTCACTGAAGGTATTTGTACAAGTGTGTGCCAGTGATTCACTCACTGAAGGGATTTGTACAAGTGTGTGCCAGGGATTCACTGAAGGGATTTGTACAAGTGTGTGCCAGGGATTCACTGAGGGTATTTTTACAGGTGTGTGCCAGTGATTCACTGAAGGGATTTGTACAAGTGTGTGCCAGGGATTCCTGCAGGGATTGTACAAGTGTGTGCCAGTGATTCACTCACTGAAGGGATTTGTACAAGTGTGTGACAGGGATTCACTCACTGAAGGGATTTGTACAAGTGTGTGCCAGTGATTCACTCACTGAAGGGATTTGTACAAGTGTGTGACAGGGATTCACTCACTGAAGGGATTTGTACAAGTGTGTGGCAGCCAACTCACTTCATGCATTGAGTTTACAGTCTCCCCAAAAGTAACCCAAGGAGGTTGTGAACTGGCAAGAAAAGAATAACAGATCATGGGTTCTTCACAGTTTTTTCTTTGTTGTAGACCTCTGATATAAGTGGGAATTTGTAATTAGTAAAAGCCTTCTGATATCTGGGGATGCTGTTAAATATCTGATGCCATGGCAAAGGGTTTGGCTTCTTGCAGGTGAATTCTATCTTTTCTGATGCCTTCTATTTCTGTTGTGTAGGGAATTTTATTTCAGTTATTCAGTGTTAGCCATGTAAAAAAATTCCATTTATGATTCCCTTTAATTCCCTTTTGTACCCTGTACCTCTTTGGTGCTTTGGTTCTGTTCTGCTTTTACTCCTGACCGGCCAAAATATCTTCCTGTCTTTATTTCCCACTCTGTGAGTGGCCCTTCTGCCCCTCAGGAACCACAGGTGCCTTCATCTAACCCTTTTGAAGTGCTGTTATGTGTCATTTTACCTTCATTTTCAGGGCCTTTGCTTTCCTTTTCTGATTTCAGTAACATCCCCCAGAGAGGAAGGTGAGGAATACTCTCCCTCACTGTGGGATTATTGCTGCTGCCCTTGTCTTTGAAAGGAAAAATGCCTTTTGGCTTATCAATATTTCCTTCTCCTAAGCTGCCCCACACAGTCCTGGTCTTGTCTGCCTTGCCTGTGGGCTTTTTTGGGGCAGCAACTGGAATCTTTATAAACCAGAGGCATAATGCACCTGCAGCTGCAGGAGTGGGGATGCATTTGGGTCAGGGTGAGACCTGGACTCACCTGAGCTCTTTGAATGGGCAAAGAGCCTTTGAAAAGTCAATTTATTATTATCAATTTCTTGTTCATGTTCATGGAAATAACAGTGCTCCTCATCCAGTGCAGGAGAAGGTGTGAGTGACACCTGTAGTGGGGAGGGCTCCTGGGAAGGGCAAGTCCTGCTTTTCCTCTGCTTTTCCATGCTGCACATTGATTGGCACAAAGATCCTCCTGAGAAACTGGGTTTGGGCTAGAAGAAGCAGCTCATGCCTTGTTTAGTTTTGCTTTACAAAGGGAGTGGTCATTCATGAGGAATTTGTGGATCCCAGGCTTTTTGCCAGGGCACCACAGGTTGGGACCAGCGGTGGTGCAGAGGTTTTAAGCTGACATTGGAATGTTTTTACCCCATTTTACAGAGGATACAATTGCTGCACCAGGAGATTTGTGCCAACGTCTTCAAACGTATTCTGAGCTTAGATGCTCAGTTTGGAGAATCCCAGAATCACTGAGGCTGCAGGAGACCTCCAAGGCCAGCCTTCAGCTGAATCCCCCCGTGCCCACCAAACCACTCTGGGAAACACTCTGTCCACTCATTTTCCCAGCATTTCCAGGGATGGTGACTCCAGCAGGGCCCTGGGCAGCCTGGGCCAGTGCTTAACCACTCCTCCAGGGGTGGAATCTCCCCTGATGTCCAACCTGGGCCTCCCTTGGCACAGCTCGAGCCATTCCCTCTCGCCCTGCCCCTTGTTCCCTGGGAGAAGAGACTGAGCCTCACCTGCTGCCCTCCCCTGCCAGGGACATGAGGAGAGCTCCTTCAGGTACTTTGAGAGCAGCTTTTCAGGGAGGTTTCTTGCCAGGAAAATGGTGGAAAACACAAACCCAAATCAGGTTTTGGGTTCCAGATACCGGCAGGGAGTGGAACACTTCTGCTCTTGGGGCTGTTGCTGAATGCAAAGCACTGTCTGTAGGGAAGGAGTGAGTGCAGAGTGGAGCAGCAAGAGAGAGCCTGCATCTTCCACACTTTCTTGGCTCTGCCAGACCTCACGCTCTTTGCTCAGAGTCGTTCTGGGAGGGATACTTCAAAAAAATACAGATATTCCCCATCAAAGGGTGTCTGTGGCAACCCCACACCCGCCCGGCTCCTCCATGAGGAGATTCAGCTGCTGCTGTTGACAACTGAATGGACTGAACAGATCATTCGGTGAGAAAAGAATTCTTTACCACCTTTAATTGTGAAATAATTTCTTATTCATACACATTCATTTCCTAACGCTTTCCTTTTCCAGGCCCTTTGCATTTTAATGCATTTCCAGTTAAGCAAACAAGTAGATGGAGTTGATTTCTGTCTGTAATACACACTTTCCTTTTCTATTTTTCCTTTTACTTGTGGGAAGAGGCAGAGAAGGAAGAAAAAGATTTTTTTTTTTTTTATTACACTGTAGCATTTACACAGTTTTTCTAAATAGAGATTTGGGGAGATTTTTTTTCACCCTTTTCCCTGCTTCTTAAGGTTTTTCTGTACCTCAAGTAGCCAAAGCAGTTCAAGTTAATACTTAATGCACCACACTTTAAGAGATAGGCATTTCTTGCAGTCAGGTCTCAATTAAGAGATAAAAGACAAAAAGTGCAAAGCACTTGATAAAGCTCAGAATACAAGGAGCAGCATGGAAGTGCTTGAAGCTGTCCATAGCGATAACTGGATAGCCAGCTGGAATCTTCTTGAAATGAAGTGGGTGCTCTAACTTATCAAATTCCACATATGGGGAAATTATTGGTGCCCACAGGGGTGATTAACACGAACTCAGTGGGTCAGAAACAAGCTGGGATAAAGGTGAGGGCTGTATCTGCCTATCAACACGGAATGGAGCCATTTAGAGGGAGATAGCGGCGGGCTTTTCACTGCCCTGTATCTGCAGCACTGCAGCTTGTCAGGGGAGAGGCACGGGGGAAGCTGCACACCCAGGCTGTGCTGGATGATGTGCAAATTGCAGTGCACATTAAAATGTAATCTATTTTAATAAGTCATATTAAGATTACATTTTAGATAATTGTGTGTTTATCTTATACAACAAATATTTGCCCTGCTGTATATAGTCCCTGTCACTCTCTCGCTCTCTCTTTAAATTCCAAGTGCCAGCCCCAAAAGAGAGAGCAGCATTTAACTGGGAGAAGGGAAGCATCAGCTGGAGCTCAGGTGAGCCAGGCTGGGAGGTGAGGAGGGGCTGGGGAGTGCCAGTGACTCTGCCAAGGGCAGTGTGGGCACGGAGCCCTGGCTCCCTCCTGCCCTGGCACAAGTGCAGGGCAGTCCCAGAGCCCCCAGGGCTGTGCTGGGCTCACTGGGCTCAGCCAAGGCTTTGGGGTGCGAGCCAGGTGGGACTGACGCTGACAAAGAGGGTTCTCTGCTCTGGTTTTGGGGCTCCTGGGGCCCATCCGGGTGTTCCCATGGTGAGGAGGGTCCCGTGTCCCCCTCCGCGGGCACTGCTGGGCTGGCACCATCCTGCTCCTGCCCGTGCTGCCCCTGGCACCCTGCAAAGTCCAGGGAGTGAGTGTGTGCCCTCACAGGCCTCCTTCCAGCTCCCTCTGCCACAGCTCTGCAGGACAGCTCCCGGCCTGGGGCTGCTGCTGCTCCGGGCTCAGCACCTCCCCTGCTCCTGCCTCCCCCTGCCCCATCCCTGGGCTCAGGCTGATGGTTCTGGGGGTCCCTACTCTCTGCTGGAGAGTTTGTGCATCCCACAGGCAGCCACCCTGTCACTGTCACTGCTGACAGTGGGGAGAACACACCAGACAGAGCTCTTCTTACCAGGCTTCAGAGACCTGGGCTGGGATGGTGTCTGAGGCTTCAGTGTGGAATTATTGGAGTTCAGGCCTGGAACAGAATTACTTTGTGCCCATTTAAGGTGTTTACTCATCACTCCTAATTTTGTGTGGTTGCTGCTGCTCGCTGTGTTTTGTTTCCCGAGAGCTCTGGAGCTGTTTGAGGTGTTCCTGGGCTGCACTGGGGAGCCAGGAGCTGGTTTGGAGCTGACACCTCAGTGTTTCAAGGGTGATGGGGACGATGGAGGTGCCACAGCTGAGCCATGGCCGGGCGGTCGTTCAAAAGAGCCAAACCCCTGCTGTCCAGATCATTAATATACATTAAATTAACAGCATTTCCTTTTTAGTTGTGGGCAGCAGAAGCTGAGTATTCAGGTAAAAAGATTCCTGGGGATCCTGAAGTGTTCAGCTGCTTGTTTCTCCTTACCAGAGCCTCCCAGAGCAGCTGGGCTGGGCAGGCACCTCTGTTTTGTGCACACACCACACAGGCTGTTTATTCAGCCCAGAGCCCATCTCCCTTATTTGCTTATTCCACGAGCAATTTTGGTTCATTTCTGATGGGTTTTTCCCCTACTTTCTCAAGTACACTGCAATTTCCAGCCCAGTATTTGCTCAGCTGACAGCACTGTAATCGATGGCTGGAAATAAGGCTGAATCCCGGCATTTCTGTTAAAAGAAAGTGTTTGGGAACAATCAGATGAACAATGGTGTCGGCAATAAAACTTGGAGTGAAATTGGACTGGCACAGCTGACCCTGGCTCTAATCTTTGTTCCTGCCATGGGACTGAATGTCAAGAGGTGAGTCCCGGTGACATCCCTCAGCCTGCAGGATTGAGGGCACCGAGCACCTCCCTCCCTGGCCACAAACAAACTAACAACTTCAAATGCCTCTTAACCTTCATCTCCATGAGCTTCAAAGGATCAGCATGAGATGCATCTTCATCCCTCATCGCAGCAGAAATCCAGGGACAATGTGATCAGTGGGCTCAGGGGCTGTGCCTCCTCTCCTGCAAATGTCTCCTTTTATTCTGCTTCCCTTGAAGGGGAAGCAGAAGGGAAAGCAGGGAGTATTTTGGTGCAGAGCCTTATTTCCTGCAGGTATTTATACCTCTGATGGAGTAGATCCAAATTAGGGAGTGAAAAGTGTCTGGGGAGAATAAGTTCTCACCTGGAGCATTTTTTTATTTATTGCTTATGATGAATTAGAGAGAATTTTGATACCCAGTAAACACCCAGTAAACTTTTCCTCTTTTTGAGTTTTTCTTCATTTTCCCTTGGTGTTTTCTCTTTTTGCTGCCTGTTAAAGCAGAGGCAGGTTTGAATAATTCAGAGTTCCTGAGTCAGGAGCTGGGAGGGTGAGGTGACCACCTGACACTCGTGTGGTTGATTTCTCTCCATTAACGCTGCACCATTAACTCTGCTCCCCTATTAAAGGGAGAGGCTGGCCCGTGCCAGGGGTGCTGAGGGAGCTGAGAACAGCTCTGGGTTAACCTGGAGCAGGGCAGGGGCCTGGCGCCAGCTGCTGGGAAGTGCAGCTACACCAGGGCTGTGTTCTGGGGGTTGCTTGGCATTCCATGGAGGTGTTTCTGCTGCTTGGGCTGGTGCCTGGGGAAATACCATCCACTCCCTGGAAAAAAAAACAAAGGCAACGTCTCCAGCAGCGTGTTCTACCCTGAGCAAAGTAAACTGTGAGTAAAGGAAAGGTTAATCAAAGTGGTGTCTTGCTAGAAGGAATGGGAAGGCAGCATTGTGCTCCTTGCCCCCCTGGCTGCAGAGATCAGGAGCTCCCAGGGATGCTGCAGGGGTGAGGGGCACTCTGCTCCTGGCTGCTTGGTTTTACCCACAGGGTTCAGTTTCCAGCTGCTCAGTGGGACTTGGAGTCAGGAAATTCTGCGATGGTTTGGGTTGGAAGGGACCTCAGAGCTCATCCAGTGCCACCCCTGCTGTGGCAGGGACACTTTCCATTGTCCCAGGTGCTCCCAGCCCCAGGGTCCAGCCTGGCCTTGGGCACTGCCAGGGATCCAGGGGCAGCCCCAGCTGCTCTGGGCACCTGTGCCAGGGCCTGCCCACCCTCACTGTGCAAGAACATCTTCTTTGAGCCTCTCTGGTATCAGCACTGCCCTGTTTCTGACCTCACCATGGGACAAAGGAAGGACAGAAGGGTAGGAAGCAGCTCCTGGAATGTGGGAGCTTTGGCATTCGTTTCCCTGAGCTGCCCCTTGTGTTGCAGATTTGAGATCTGGGCAGTCCCAGGCTGTGTTCAGAGCTCATCCCAGGCTGGGCAAGCCTTTATTTCAGCTTCTGTTGCTCAGGCCAGCAGGTATTGCTGAAATCACTGAAAACACACACAAGGAATATCCCTGCAAAGGGGAAATATCCCTGGAAAGTGGGAAAATTTGGTGTTAATTAAACACCACCTTTTCCCGAGCAAAGGAAAGCTGTACCCTATTGCACTGCCTTAATTACCTTTATTATTTCAAGCAGTGTGGACTGGCTTTTCCCCACCACAGCTGATCTGACAGCCTGCACGTGTTTGCCTTTTCCTCCTGGAGGCACAGGGCAGGGACGCTCCTGTTCCAGCCCTGTTTGATAGCCTGCCACAACCTGAGCTAAGCAGGTGGCAGGGTGAAGTACAAAAGCTTTGCTAAACAAAGAATTTTTATTTCCTGGACTGTGCCCGCAGGGGAGGAATTCTGAAAGCAAAGCAGGCACCTGACAGCCAAAGAGCATCCCAAATTTTTAAACGAAGGGCTCGATTGTTCTTTTGTAAAGCTATGCAGATGAACGGCAATTTACAAATAAAAGAGGGGTTTGTGATGGCTGGCCACTGAAAAAAATAGCAAATTACAAAGTGGGTCATGATTCCTTGAGAAATTGGTTTCTAAAGCTGCCTGGATAAGCTGTCTTTGTCCAGCTGACTCCGGGCAGGGCACTGTGAGCAGCACCAGCAGCCACAGCCTGCTTTTCCTGGGATTTCCCTGGGACAGGCGACAGCAGGGTGGCTTTGGGGGCACACCCTGCTGCTGGCTCTGCCTCAGTCCCGGAGCTTTGCTCCCCCTCCTCTCCAACACCAAACCCCAAGGCAGCAGCCCCGTGGCCTCTGCTGCGAGCCCAGAGCTCCTGAGCAATAAACACCCCTGGCCCTGCTGGAATTAATAAAGTTAGTTTGAGCCTCAAATGGCTCTGATTTGCTTCCCCGTTTTCATAGGTGATTTCACTAAGCAGCAGCACTTGCTAATCCCACATTCACATAGATAGAAGGTCAAAGTTGGTCAGTGAGCCAAGAAATACCATATCAGGGTTTCTTTCCTCTCCAATTGAAAGAGGTATAAATTGTGGAATTAGTGTATTGATTGAAGGCTACAACTTCAAGCAATCAGTTTTTCTGGCTTGACAAGATTATTTTATCCTACTTTTCTTTTATTATTATGTGTTGTATTTGAGTCATCCTTCAGGCAGATGAAGTGACAGCTTGATTTAACTCAATAAAACCCAGCAGTTAGGAAACCTACTGAGCCGAACAAAAGCGGAGGGCGGCAGCGAGGGAAGGTGCTCGGCGGTGTGAGCAAGCAGAGCGTGCTGCAGGGACACAACATTAACGGGAATTAGGCTCTAATCAATGCATTTCTATGGAAACTCAGCACCAGGCTGCACGCCCTCCGTGCTGGGCCCGTGGACGAGGGATCCTGCCCTTCCTGCCGGCCAGTGAAATTGGAATTCCTGCTGCCGGTTCCATTGCAGCTCTGCTTGGGCGGAACTGCAGGAACTTGGGTTTTGTTGCTTCCCTGATAAGTTTGAAGGGAAATGCTTCAGCAGGGGGTTGTAATTATGTGGCAATTAAAATAGTAATAAAGTAAGTAAAAATAATAATAATAAGTTTTTGGACAGGAGGTCATTGCTTGGGTGTAGATCAGTGAACGCCAATAGTAAAAGGTATTTTTTTTGTCTTCACAAGGGTTTTTTCTCTTGGTCCTGCCTGTGTTATGTGTGAAGTAAAGAGCCCAGAAAACAGATGCTGTAAGGCAGCCCCTCTTTGTCCTGGACTTTGCCAGAGGTCCTGGTGCATTCAGCTCTGAGGATGTGCCTGAACTGGGGCCCAGTAAATGACTCCATTTCCCCTTTGTCTGTGTGGGCAGTAGGTTCAGGGCCATGCACTGGGATTGGGATTGGTTGCAGGAAAGTGGGAACTTGCTGGAGTGGGGTGACCCATGTTGGCTCTCGGGGTGAAGAAAGAGGTGGCCAAGGTGACAGCAACAGGCCTTGGCTCTGCACCTCAGGTGTCTGCTCACTGGTCCCTCAGCAGATGGAAATGGGGAAAACTCATTATTGATGTGTGAAAAACGATCTCAGTGCATTATTTACATCCCTGGAAGTGCTCCAGGCCAGGCTGGACGGGGCTTGGAACACCCTGGGATGGTGGGAGGTGCAGGGTTAGAATGGGATGGGCTCTGAGGTCTCACCCAACCCAAACCATTCTGGGATTCTGAGATTCACTGTATTTTAATCATCATTTGATTTGGGTGATGAGTTCAAGATCCCAATTATCTATGTTAATTAGTAAATGATCTCTCGCTGAGTTATCTTGAAGAGTCACTGATTTGGCTGGTAGGTTTGGGTTGGTTTCTTTCCCACTTGGACTATTTTTGCAGACGTGCATCTGAAATGCTCATGGGTGTTAGAATCACTTTAAAAGCTGCATTTAATAAAACAAAGTTGCATAATCTATAAATACATGTAAAATCCACTGCTTTAAGCAGCACTCCTGTGGCAAACAGCAACATCTGTTCAACACTGGGGCAGTGAGAGGGACTCTCTGGCAGTGAGGTCTGGATCCACACTTTTCCATCTCCGTTCCTGTCATCAATGGGATGTAAAAGCAGGAAAAGGACAACTCCCACTTAAGGGCTCAGGTGAAAGCCCAGGCTGCTGCCCCATTATTTTAAAAACCGTGGTTTGCAACTTTCAGACCATGCATTAACATTCACAAACTTGTGTGTAATTTCTCCCACCCAACATTTCTTTACCATTTAAAGTTGTTTTCATCTTCCCGTGGAACAGCATATATTGTCATGATCTCCTTAAACTGCAGTTTGGTAAATGACTTGTTTAAATTTAAGGAAAAGAGGTTGTTGATAAGTATAGTTTTCTAATACTCTTCCTCAGCTGTCATTTACTTTGACTAAATTTATTTAAACCACCTTAACCTTTCAGAGAAAGGCCAGGAGATGTTTAAAAGAATAATATGTGTCTGACATTTTGGTTTACCAAAAGGACACCATCATAATTCTGTAGTGCCTCTGTTAAAAATAAGCTAAGAAAAGAAAACTAAAATCTCTTTTTCTTTCTGCTTAATTTTGAAAGAATGGAAGGAAATTTGATTGATCGCTGCATTAGGAAGTGACCTGCAGAGGTGATCACCAATGCATTGATCTGTCCCTGCAGCAGGGCGTGCTGAGCAGCTGCCACGTGCAGGTGGCCTGTCCCTGCCTGAGGAGCACCTGAGAGGTTTCCATCCCATTCTGAGAGGTTTCCATCCCTATTCTGAGAGGTTTCCATGCCCATTCTGAGAGGTTTCCATCCCTATTCTGAGAGGTTTCCATCCCTATTCTGAGAGGTTTCCATGCCCATTCTGAGAGGTTTCCATCCCTATTCTGAGAGGTTTCCATCCCTATTCTGAGAGGTTTCCATCCCTATTCTGAGAGGTTTCCATGCCCATTCTGAGAGGTTTCCATCCCTATTCTGAGAGGTTTCCATGCCCATTCTGAGAGGTTTCCATGCCCATTCTGAGAGGTTTCCATGCCCATTCTGAGAGGTTTCCGTGCCCATTCTGAGAGGTTTCCATGCCCATTCTGAGAGGTTTCTGTGCCCAATCTGAGAGGTTTCCGTGCCCATTCTGAGAGGTTTCCATGCCCATTCTGAGAGGTTTCCATCCCTATTCTGAGAGGTTTCCATCCCATTCTGAGAGGTTTCCATCCCTATTCTGAGAGGTTTCCATGCCCATTCTGAGAGGTTTCCGTGCCCATTCTGAGAGGTTTCCATCCCTATTCTGAGAGGTTTCCATCCCTATTCTGAGAGGTTTCCATGCCCATTCTGAGAGGTTTCCATGCCCATTCTGAGAGGTTTCCGTGCCCAATCTGAGAGGTTTCCGTGCCCATTCTGAGAGGTTTCCGTGCCCATTCTGAGAGGTTTCCATGCCCATTCTGAGAGGTTTCCGTGCCCATTCTGAGAGGTTTCCATCCCAATCTGAGAGGTTTCCATGCCCATTCTGAGAGGTTTCCCTCCCAGACCTGGTCTTTGGGTGCTCCTCCTGGCCCTGCCCATGCTCTGTCCTGGTGTGGCACTGTCCCAGGCTGCTCCAAACCCCATCCAGCCTGGCCTTGGTCACCTCCAGGGATGCAGGGGCAGCCCCAGCTGCTCTGGGAATCCCAGCCCATCCCAGCCAGGAATTCCCAATGTCCCATCCATGGCTGCCCTCTGGCACTGGGAGCCATTCCCTGGCTCCTGTCCCTCCATCCCTTGTCCCCAGTCCCTCTCCAGCTCTCCTAGGCCACCATTTTATCTTAAATAATGGGATTCAAATAATCTTTAAAATGTGTTAAGATGTAAATTCAAAATTAAAGAAATCAAAGTCTCCTAACTTGATACCCAGACTGGAGTAACACTTTTGCCCTTCTGACCTTGCCCAAAGTTGTGTGAATTAAGGGCAGTGTCAGCTGTGATCTGCATTTCCCTGCTTTTGTCAGCTTGTGTCACAACCTCAGCATTATTTAAATGAAATTTTCTTTTCTGTTTTTTTTTTAATATTTAATATTCCCATTCAGGTATTCAAGCCATAATTTCTGTTAGTAAAAGTGACATTTTGTAAAGTTCATTAGTTTTTTTTTTACTTAGAAAATCTCATCCACATTTAAAAATAGACATTAAATAAGGGAATGGCATCTTCAGGCCGGGAGTAATTCCTACAATTTCCCATTTTAATTCCTGAACACCTGTGAACCACAACTTGGATAATACCTGGGTTATTTCACCTGACCTGGCTGCCCGACCCGTCCAGGCACACACACCCCTGGTTTCCAAATACATTTAAAATAATCATTTCTGTGTTTAGGAGACAGATTTGAAGGACAATTAAATATGAGGAAATGTAAAACATTCCTGATATTATCAAAACACAGAGTATATTTAGCTTATAAGTAAATGAATTAAACTTTGTTGCTGTTACTGGAGCCGATCGTGTTTTGATCATCTCAAACTGGATTTGGGTGGAAATGCTATATTAATACCAATTTGCCTTTCTTAAGCCATTCTGTGTTTTAAATGCTTTTAGATTTAGGTTCTATTTTAAGACTGATTTGTGGATTTTAAGAATTCCAAACTTCTTTGGCTGAGAGCTTTCCCCATCCCTCAGAGAGGTGTTTAGGGTGCCAGGAGGGTGGATTTGGGGTCAATGAGTGCTGCAGCTGTAAAGGTGGAAAATTCCTGAACAAACAGGGATTTCTGACAGACACCACAGGAGTACACCTGGTGTTCTCCCTCTCTTTTCCAGTTCTACATCAGGAATACAATTTTTTTTTTTAAATCTAGAGGAGATAATTGAATCTATTGTCTCTATTTTTTCAAATGGGCCCCAATGACTCCTGGAAACCACTGTAGTTTCTCCTGATACAACTGCTTTTATGCAAGAACATCATATTCATGTACTGCTTGGCATTCAGAAATGTTGGTGAAAATCAAGCAAATTCTTGCTTGAAGCCATATTTCTGGGAGTACCAGCTTCAGTTCAGTCTTTCTGTGGCTCGTGGTGGCTCCTGAGGAAGCTGCAAGTTAATGAATAAACATTCTGTGAGTTGTTCCCCTATCAAGGAGTGCCCAGGGCAGGATTTCACACTCTGCTGGTACTTTCTGTTCCAGTCCCCAAGCACCAATTCTAAAAGTACCACATTAATTAATGCCCTGTAACGTTGTTGTGACAATAAATATCCCACTTTTGAGAGAGAAGCCCCACAAAACCACGTGGAGGATGAATATGAATTAATTCTAAAATCTACATACTCCAAAGAAAGGTCAGATGCTGCAGAGGTGAAATGCTTGACAGAGGCAGGATTTTCCAGGAGAGCTGAGTGAAATGTCTGAGATTCAGATGAAATCTTAGACTGGTTTTCTTCAGCATCTAAAACTTCCTTTTTTTCTTTTTTCTTGTGGTTTTTGTTTGTTTGTTTGCTTGGGGTTTTTTCCCTTTTTTTTTCCCTTGGTTTTTTTCCCCCTTTTTTTCCTTTATGAATAATTTGTTGAGATTTGCACGTGTATCACATTTTAGATTCCATACAGAAGCACAGAGAGATGTTTTTATTTATTCTGGCAGATAAATCTTACTGAATTTTGGATTCAGTGCCCTTTGTGAGGCCCCATTTCCCAGTCACACAACAGCCTCAGACACCCTTCCTGTAATTACTGATCACCCAAACTGGGTTTTTTTTAAAGAAACACCAGGGTAATGGAAGGAGTGGCTCTGTCCCAGTGGCTCATCCTCCAAAGGGACCTCGAGGGACAGAATTCCCAATTAATTCCCTGGGCAGTTCATGTGGCATTTCTCCCACGTGTGTCAGGAGATTCGAGATTTTGACTTTTTGAAGGCTGCTGTGTTTGGAGGTCAGAAGTGGCCAAGCCGTTCCTCAGAGAGTGATCCAGGCCACCAAGACAGGTTCTGCAGTTTTGCTTCATCTGCAAAGGGAATCCCAGGGTCTCTGAGGCTGGAAAAGCCCTCCCAGCCCATGGAGTCCCAGCTGTGCCTGTGCCCACCCTGTCCCCAGCCCAGAGCCCTCAGTGCCACCTCCAGGGGTCCCTGGGCACCTGCAGGGATGGGCACTGCAGCCCGGGTCCCAAACTTTGGTTCTGTGGTAAAGGAAACGAGAGGAAATTTGTGCATTCTCTGGGAGCCCAGGTGTGGGAGGTGTTGGAGCAGCTCTGCG
The DNA here is from genome assembly GCF_037042795.1 of Molothrus aeneus. NCBI lineage: Eukaryota > Metazoa > Chordata > Aves > Passeriformes > Icteridae > Molothrus > Molothrus aeneus. The sequence goes on along the minus strand of NC_089652.1, from coordinate 38,148,524 downwards.
GGTTTGGAGCACCTGTGGGACGTGGCAGACTGCTTGGAGAGCAGCAGTGCTCCTAAACCACCCCTTCAGCAGGAGAGCTCACCCTGCGTGTCCTACACCAGCCACAGCCCCTCCAGGAGGTGCCCCCCAAATGCAGCAGGGCTTGATTATCACCCACATTTCTGAATGCCAAGCAGCACATGAATATGATGTTCTTGCATAAAAACAGTTGTGTCAGGAGAAATTGCAGTGGTTTCCAGGAGTCGTTGGGGCCCATTTAAAAAAATGGAGACAATAGATTAAATTATCTCCTCTAGATTAAAAAAAAAAAAAAGTACTCCTGTCACAGGCATCTTTTATGGAAAATCCTTTCCTTGGGATTTTTCCTCCTGAGAAGCTGAGAGGCCTCAGGAGCAAAATGTACCCAATGGTTATCTGCTGCTGTGGAATGCAACAGGTGCAGCTGGGATTGGGCTCATGGGGTTGTTTCTAATTAATGGCCAATCACAGCCCAGCTGGCTCAGGCTCTCTGTCTGGGCCACAAGCTTTTGTTATCATTCCTTTCTATTCTATTCTTAGCCAGCCTTCTGATGAAACCTTTTCTTCTGTTCTTTTAGTATAGTTTTAATGTAATATATATCATAAAATAATAAACCAGCCTTGTGAAACATGGAGTCAACATTCTCGTCTCTTCCCTCGTCCTGGAACCCCCGTGGACACCGTCACATATTCCTGATGTAGAACTGGAAAAGAACATCAGGTGCACTGCTGGGGCTCTCAGGTGAGGGCCAGCTCAGGTGTTTGGGGCTCACCTGCAGGAGCAGCAGCTTTGGCTCAGGCTCAGAGGGTGGTGCTGCCTCCCCAGCCCCCAGGGCTTTGCAGAGCTGCCCACAGCTCCCAAAGTGACCCATCCCACAGCTGCCCCGTGCCCAGGGTGGCACTGGGCCATCCTTGGTGCCATTTAAGGGAGTCCTGGGCCAGCACAGCAATAACAGCGACTTTAATCAAACTGAAAATGGTAACCGGGGATATTGGGCTGGGAGCA